>NW_005871308.1:0-31576 GCF_000147115.1 Myotis lucifugus
ACCAGGCGCTGCAGCTGGTGCGTGGTGGTGAGAAAGCCGCTCTGCCCGCTGGGCCTCGGCACGGTGCCCCTGTGGATGGACCTTGTCCCACCCCACTCTCAATGCAGAGCAGGGTGTTGCACACCTAACAGACCAGCCTGCGAATGTTTTAAATATTCAAGTATTGATTGTGTGTTTCTGATGTGTCAGCCGCTTTCCAGACACTGTGGTGAAAGAAGGCCCACTCTAGCCAGGCGAACCCTTTCCCCTATTCACTAGCAGGGTCTCCTCCAGCCCCGACCCCTGGCCAGAACCACAGCGACATCCCATCCCGCACAGGCGTCCTGCCAGGCCCGGGCCCCTCAGCACACCCCCTAATCAGGTCCCACCTGGTCCCGTGTGCTTGAGAATGAAGTTCTCATCATCGAACTTCCTCCCGTAGATGGACTTGCCCCCGGTGCCGTTGTGGTTGGTGAAATCGCCGCCCTGGCACATGAACTGGGGGATGATGCGGTGGAAGCTGCTCCCCTTGAAGCCAAAGCCCTTCTCGTGGGTGCACAGGCAACGGAAATTCTCTGGGGTTGAGACAGGAAAAGGTGCTCAGGTTAAAACACAAGCAAACAAAACCTCCCTGTAACTAGACTGAAACTCTATTTTTAAAAATTTTCACTCTGTTTTGTGATACTAACATCTTAAAGGACTACAGGGGATTCTACCAGAGAGGGAGGAGTACATGCATTCTAGCTCCACTCCACTCTAAACCGTTGTCAAAGTAATTTTTTTAAAAGAAAAACCAAACAGCATCTTAGAAGAAAACAGAGGGGCAAATCTTTGTGACTTTGGATTTGGCAATTGTTTCTTAAATACGACACCAAAAGCATTGATAAAAGAAAAAATATATAAATTAGACCTCATCAAAATTAAAAACTTATATGCATCAAAGGACACTCTTAAGAGTGAAAAGGTCATTCATAGAATGGGAGAAAATATCTGCAAATCATATCTGATAAGGGTTTAATATTCAGTATATGTAACTAATTCCTACAACTCAACAAAAGACTGGATAGACATTTCTCCAAAGAAGATATACAAATAACCAATAAAGCACATGAAAAGATGCTCAACATTAGTCATCAGGGAAATGTAGATCAAAACCATAATGAGATTGCCTGGCCGGCATGGCTCAGTGGTTGAACACTGGCATATGAACCAGGAGGTCATGGTTCGATTCCCAGTCAGGACACATGCCCAGGTTGCAGGCCCAGTAGGTGATGTGCAGAAGGCAGCCCATCAATGATTCTCTCTATTCATTGATGTTTCTATCTCTCCCTTTCCACTCCTCTCTGAAATCAATCAATATATATATATTATTATTATATCTGTCTTTATTCCAACAGAGTCATACAATACAATTTTTTAAAATATATTTTTATTGATTTCAGAGAGGAAGGGAGAGGGAGAGAGAGATAGAAACGTCAATGATGAGAGAGAATCATTGATTGGCTGCCTCCTGGATCGAGCCCGCAACCTGAGCATGTGCCCTGACCGGGTATAGAACTGTGACCTCCTAGTTCACAGGTCAACACTCAACCACTGTGCTATGCTGATTGGGCCATACAATATAATTTTTAAAAATATATATATTTTAAAAACCATAATGAGCCCTAGCCAGTTTGCTTCAGTGGATAGAGAGTCGGCCTATGGACAGAAGGGTCCTGGGTTCAATTCCAGTCAAGGGCATGTACCTCGGCTGCAGGCTCCTCCCTGGCCCAGGCCCTGGTCAGGGTGCATGCAGGAGGCAACCAATCGATGTGTTTCTCTCACATTGATGTTTCTCTGTCTTTCCCTCTTTCTTCCACTCTCTCTAAAATCAATGGGAAAATATCCTCGGTTGAAGATTACAAACAAAAAACAAAACCATAATGAGACCCCATTTTACACCTACTAGGATGGCTGTGATAAACAAAAATAACAAATGTTGGCGAGGATGTGGGGGAATTGGAACGCTTATACACTGCTGGCGAAATGTAAATGGTGCAGCTGCTACAGAAGATAGCTTGAAGTTCCTCAAAAAGTTAAACATAATATTACCTTATGACCCAGCATTTCTACTCTTAAGTGTATACCCAAAAGAACGGAAAACAAGGATTTAAACACGTATGTTATTATGAATGTTTATACCACCATTATTCACAATAGCCAGAAAGTGAAAGCAATGTTCAAGTGTCCATCAGCAAATGAATGGATAAATAGAATGTGGTCTATCCACACGATGGAATATTGTTTGGTCATAAAAATGAATGAAGTATTGATCTGTGCCATGACCCAGATGACATTTTAAAATGTTATGCTCAGTGAAATAAGCCAGACATAAAGGACAACTACTATATGATTCATTTATATAAAATATCTCGGGTAGGCAAATGCAGAAAGAAAGTAGATTAGGTTTCCAGGAGCTGGGGGGAGAAGTGCATAGAGTGTTACTGTCCAGTGGATACAGAGTTTCTGTTTGGGGTAATAAAAAAATTGAAAATAGATACTGGTGATGGTTGTACACACTGTGAATACAATTAATGCCACTGAATTACACACTAAAAAAATGGATAAAAATGGATGAAGTGAAGGGGAAAAAGGAGACAACAGCAACAAAAAATTTTGAAAACTTAAAAACAAATAGAAGAGTCATAACTGATATAACAGACCTAAAAAAGTTGAATCTTAAGCTGGTCAAGCCAAGAAGCAACTCAGTTCATGTTGCACAAACACCAAAAGCTCAGATAAGAGGGCAAAGGTAGATGTAACAACAGTAAGTCTGGTTAAAAGCCTGTTTAAATAGCCAAGACCTGGAAACAACCTAAGTATCTTTTGATAGATGACTAGATAAAGATGTGGCCATAAAAAATGATGAAATATTGCCATTTGTGACAACATGGATAGATCTTGAAAGTATCACGCTAAGTGAAATAAGTTAGACAGAAAAGGCAAGAACCATTTGATTTTAACTCATATGTGGGATATAAAAAAGCAACAAACATAAAAACAAAACAAACAAACTCACAGACACAGATAACAGTTAGGGTTACCAGAGGGTAAGAAGGGTCGGGTGAGGATGAACAGCATAAAGGGGGGCATAAAAATGGTGATGGAAGGAGACCTGACTTGGGGTGGGGAGCACACAATGCAATATACAGATGTATTATAGAATCGTAAACCCGAAACTTATTACATGCATGACATAACCACAGGGTGCTATAAAAAAGAACATTTAGAAAGTTACAGAGAGAAGTGAGAGAAACCAGAGGGGACAAAAGCAAAGAAAATAATTCGAGGAAATATTCCCAAGCCAAAGGATAAAACAGACTGTGCTGACTGGTAAGTGTGGGATGCAGAACGATTCTCCCCAAGGATGCCCGTGCCCCAGTCGCTGGAACCTGAGCTATGCTAGGGCAGAGGCACTCTGCATGGGACTAAGGTTATGGACTGTGAGGTGGGAGAGCAGCCTGGTGGGCCTAATAAATCATGAGCCTATAACCGAAGCTTTCCCAGCTGAAGTCACGAAGAAAGAGAGAAACACCAAAAGCTCAACATGAGACTGATCCGCCACTGCTGGCTCTGAAGGTGGAGCAAGGGGCCGCCAGCCTCTAGAAGCCGGAACAACCCCAGCGACAGCCCGCTGGGAAATGGGCACCTCCGTCCTCCAGACGCAGGACACTAAATTCTGCCAACAACCTGATGTCCCTGGGAACAGCTCCTCCCCTAAGACTTCAGTAAGGAAGGCAGCAGCCTGGCTGCCACCTTCATTTAGCCCAATGAGACCCACGCCGGATTCTGTAAGGCAATACTTTGGTGTTCTTGTAAGCTGCTAAGTCTGTGCTAAGTTGTTGCAGCAGCAAAAGAAACCTAATACAGTAGGACCCACAAAAAAGTCAGCATGACAGATGAAAGGAAATAAATCCGAAAGCACACCGTTTCTGAGTACAGGATAAACAGACCCTCCAAGGCGCTAGACCAGCATTATCGAACAGTTCTTCAGCACTTGGCTAGTGTAATTTAATTTAAATGGTCACATGTGGCTAGCGGCCTCCATATTGAACAGCATAGCTCTAGATAGAAAAAAGAAAAAAAGAGGTTTGTACAAAGGACCAAGTGTCAGAATGGCATTAGCCTTCTCTAGAATCCTACACCTACCTATCAATCAAGTGGGAAGGCACATTTTTTCAGATGTCAGTCTCCAAGAAGTTACCTCCCAAGTGCTTTTCTGCAGAAGCTGCAAAAGTATATCCTCTACTGAGGCGAGGGAGTAACCAAAGAAGAAGACAACTGAGGTGGCAACATAAGAGATGAGACAGGAGATCCCAGGACAATAGCTATGAGAAGGCCTGGAAAGCAGCCCGTCCAGGCTAGAGCAGCCACAAGGCTCAGGCGGAGCTACTACAAGAAAGCGAAATTGACAGAGTATCTGATGTGTTTGAACATGATGAGCGATTTATAAAGGCAGGAGAATCTGGGACAGAATCAGGAAGAAATGCATAGAAGACTAAGCAAATGAGAAAGCAAGACAATTATGAATTCCGGGGAAAACAAAATGCTATGTATAAAAGAAGTTATCACCGTTTGATGCTTACTTACAGAGTTAAAATAACCTAAGACCTAACCAAAATTATGGTAACTATACAAGGAAGACAAAGAGATAGGAAAGATGATTTTATTTTATTTTCATTTTTAAATATGTTTTCATTGGTTTTAGAGAGGAAAGGAGGAGAGAGAGAAAAACACACACACATCGATGTGAGAAACACTGATAGGTTGCCTCCCATATGTGCCCTGACTGGGCTTCGAACCCACCACCTTTTGGTGTATGGGACGATGCTCCAACCAACTGAGCAACCTGGCCAGGGCTATGTTTACTTATATATATATATTTAAAGTATTACAAAATAGTAAACCAGCACTTATAAAGCTTCAGAAACGCTACCCACACTATCTGTTACTAGATTTCCGGATCCACTACTCAGGTCAGAAACAATGTCAAGGGCACCCGAACTGAGGCCCCAGAGAACCTTGGGAAGGCTCACTGCCCAGCCAGCAGCTTCCAACAGTCCCGACCGGAGCCTGCTCACCTGCCGTCATGGGAACGACGTCTGAGCGCAGGAGTATCTGGATGCGGCCGGCTGGCTTGTTCCCAATCTTGATGTCCATGTACACCTGAGGGTTCGACCGGGCCTTTTTGGCAGTGGGCTCTCCCTGGGTGGAGAAGAAACCACTAGGTTAGAGAGAACTCCCTGAGCAGGGCAGCGAGAAGTCTTCTGCATACACACCCAGAACCCAAGTGCAGGGAGCAGGCTGGAGTGAGGTGCCGACAGGGGAGGCCTGGGCCCCGCTGGGGCTGCAGGAGGCAGAGGCCATGGCCAGCACGGAGTTGGACATCAGTGACAGACCTCCAGCCCACAGGCACGTTATCTCATCACACGGGGCCTCAGACAGAGGCTTGCTTCACTCTCCCTGCAGTCACGTATAACACTGTTCTGGCCCAACACAACTCTCAACACCTTCAAACACCAGCTCCAGCCCACTCACCTCACTCCAGTTAAACAGACCCTTTTATGTAGCACCATCCCCTCCTTCTATGCTTAGTTATGTGCAGCCAAAGGCTGGCTACCGAGGAAGCAAGGAGGGCAGCCCTCTGGCTTGGGCCTAAGTGCTCAGAGACAATGGAAGAGGTGGAGGGGGCCTTGCCTTATCCCCAAGTAGACAAAGCTAAGCAGAGGACAAGGAGACATTTAACACAGCCATCCTATCTGTTCCAAAGAGAAGTCAGAGATTCATAACGTGTCTGTGGTTCAGTTTAACAAATGTACTGAAGATACTATTTCTATCATTTGCTGCTAACAACAGCAGTAGCGGCAAATACTCACATACTCACTTGCCATGTGCAGAATACTATTCTAAACGTCTTATGTATATTAGCTCTTTTAATCCTCAGAACCACTACTATCCCCATTGTATAGATGGGGAAACCGAGGCA
Source organism: Myotis lucifugus (assembly GCF_000147115.1). Classification (NCBI taxonomy): domain Eukaryota; kingdom Metazoa; phylum Chordata; class Mammalia; order Chiroptera; family Vespertilionidae; genus Myotis; species Myotis lucifugus. The sequence continues at coordinate 6,005 of NW_005871308.1, forward strand.
CATTGAAGTTCAGTCACTTGCCCAAGACCACAGAGGTGGTAAGCAGTACAGCTGGAATTCAAACCTAAGCACTCACACAACCCACCCAGTCCATGCTCTGAATCACATCACCCCACCTGATGTTGTTATTAACAAGATGCACAATACAAGGCCCCTATCCTCACCGAGTTTGCTGCTTAGAAAGAGAAAGGCAACAAGCACTTGAGTAGCCTGTACAAAAGCAGAGACATAGAGGGAAATACAAAGCCTGGTGTTACCATGTGGGGACTGCAGTGTGGAGAGGGGAGGGGGCAGGGGCAGGGGCAAGAATTTGGAGAGTCCCTCTTGGCCTTTATCTCGCGGGACAGGTGATGGGGAGTCAGAAAAGTTATCAGTAGGAGAGTCAGATGATGGGTCTTGTGCTTTAAAAAGATCATTCTAGCCGTCTTTAGGAAAGACTGGAGAGCAGGATTCTAGCCAGAGAGTAGTTAGGGAGCTACTGTAATTATCCAAATGAGATGAGAGGCTAAATCAGGACGATGGAACAATCAGGGAGGGGGATTCAAGGGAGACGTAAGAGAAAAACTAGCAGAATGTGATGATATGTTGTCTCTATTTTAAAGAGGGGTCTAGATGATCTAGGGGTATTGCCCTGGCTGCGAGGGCCATTCATATGCTCTGCTTTGTATCCAAATTTCTGGCTTGGGTCAACGTGTGGATGGATGGTGGCACGTTAACAAGCTTGAGAATACAGGAAGAACAGGATAGAGAAGGGAGAGCACCCGTTCTGGCAATCTGAAGCTGCCTGTGTGCTTTGCAGCACAATATCTAAAGCTCAACACTAGAAACAGACTGGGGAGTCAGCAGCACCAGAGAGGCTTCGAAAATCAGACTGGCTGCCACTATTTTGGCCGAAAGAAGAGAGCGATGCCATGAGCCAAGATAGAAGCAACATTCAGGAGGGAGGAAAGGCCTGAGAAGCAATGATCAGAGAGAGGTATGCTGAGAACCAGGAGCAAGTGCCTAGGCGCGTCTCTGAGGGAGCGAGAGCCTCAGACCTGTGTAGAGGCTGCAGGGGTGGTACCACTACCGTCCTCACTCTCCTGTGTCAGGACAGGACCAGGAATACCGTGGACCCGTTGAAGGAGGAGGGCTGACCAGGAGGAGCACTCACTACCCTTCCTCACGGGGGGCAGGGGGACCTTCCTCCTCGTCAGCTGCCAATCACAAATCAGTACCTAAACTAGCTAAGAAGCTGACAAGTTCATTGCCCAGAGCACAAGGATGAGGCTTAAAGCCTCTCTCGTTAGTTCACTCAATAGTGCCTTCACCGAAGTACTAGAGGTCCCTTTCATCCTCTCTACTTGTGAATATATATTTTCAAGTTTCCGTAAAACTTTAAAAGAAGGCTCCTGTGGAAGCACCGGCCTCCCCTCCAGAAGCGCGCCTTCCTCTCACCTCCTGCGCTTCTGCTTTGGGGGGCTCCGACCCCTCTTCCTCTTTATTCTCTTCCAGAGTCTTCCCAGAGAACTTCTTCAACCAGTCATCATCTGACCAAACTGAAGGGAAAGAATCAAACAAATGTCAAGAGAGTCAAGCTCGTCCTAGCCTGTTTGGCTCAGTGGGTAGAGTGTCAGCTCATAGACTGAAGGGTCCCAGGTTCGATTCCAGTCAAGAGCACGTACCTCAGTTGCAGGCTTGATCCCTGACCCTGATTGGGGCACATGCAACCAATGAGCCTCTCTCACATTGATGTTTCTCTCTCTGTCTCTCCCTCTCCCTTCCACTCTAAAATCAATGGAAAATATCTTCGGGAGAGGATTAACAACAACAACAAAAGAGATCCCAGCTATGAGCCCTGCTAAGTAGCTGCTTTGGTCAGCAAAGTGGAACATACTCTGTGGCCCTCTCAGCCACAGATTCCGCCTGGGGAACTCCCAAGGTAAGACAAGTTCCCACTGGGAGTGTCAGCCCTGAGGTCCAGCGCTCAGCAGGGCTAAGGGACAAAGCCATGTCAAAGGGAAAAGTGTAGTTTTGCCAGTTCTGCCCTTGGTGGAACACCCCAGGAACGAGAAAACTGGGGAAGATAAGGGAGCAGGCAGGGTTTCTCCATAATGGAAACAATTACCCTGAGAAGCTCAAACTCTTCTTATTCCCCACAAAGGTGGTGCATGCCCTTCAGCTACTCCTGTTCACCAGAAGTGCACTCAGCACCTGCCGGGAACCAATTCCAGCATGTCATAATTTTAAGAGTTCCATCAAAAGGTTGATGAGACTTGGGGACTCAACAGGGTTGAGTCACACATGTAGTCACCATCTGGGAATGGCTAAAGGCATTTGCCCAAACCTGAATAGGAAACTGATTGTGGCTGCCAGTCAGTTAAAGGGCATCTTAATCTACATGTTATTGCCTCCTACTGGCCAAACACCTGAACAGCCATAGGCTATTCCCCCATTCTGACAATGGACTCTGTACCCTTTGAAACCTTACCCATTGAAGTGTATTATCTCCACCTTGCCTTAGGACAAATTGTGTTAATAAAAGCAAGGGTCCTAGACAAGGAGGGACTCTTCAGTTCCTTTAGCTGAAGGTCCTCTGACCCCCAATGCCTTTCAAAATTATATCTCATCTCCGGATTCTTTATTAGTCTCTGGATTCCTATATCATCTACGCACAGCCCCCTTTCCAGATTCCTGAACCCTTCTTGATGCTGGGGCATGAACCCCAGCATAAATGGACGCCCAACGTGGGGCTTTCTGAACCCTGGCAGCGACAACAAGCACCCATTTCCAGGTAACAGGGATAAAAACGCAACTAAGGCCACACTGGAGGACATGATGGGGAACCTGTGGTGGCCCCACTCACCTGGTCTGGAAGAGCCTTCCTTAATCCTCATTGGTTTGGCCAAATTGACGCGAATCGTCCGTCCAAAGAGTTCAGATTCATTCTGAAAAGATGGAAAATTCAGCTGCTTAAACTCTGTTAGGGTAAAAGAGTCAGACAGGTTTTCCATGTGCTTCAGATCTTTGAGGCATGCTCCAATTTGTTCTCCCCGAACCCCTGAGCTCCTACCAGCAAGCTCTGCACCCACTGCAAAGCAGCCCTTGAGTTGCAGGGAGATGTCTCCCTGGAGCCGGCCCACACCTCCTTCCTTGCAACGCCAGCAAAGAACTGTGCTGCCAACAGTAACTCTGGGCTCAGAGTTATGAGGGTAAATGCGGTTTCCAAGTACCTGAGTTCACCTTCAAAAGTCAAGATCAGCTTTGAAATGGGAGAAATGATCTCACTCTGATAACTGAGGAATATGTTCGGCAAACGGGTAACAGAGGCCAGGAATAAAAGAGAACCTTACTATCCAAAGATAATTGGTACCAGGAAAGGACACTTAATGTGAGTCCATTTAGAGCAGTGAAGAAAACTTTTATGGTAAAAAGTAAAGAAAAAAAGGTTTGACTCGGACTTTACTGTGATGAAACTAAAAATAATGAAAATAAATTTCTTATAGTTCAAATTCAGGTTTAACTATGCTCGGATTTACAGAACACACATTTGCTGATTAATCTGCAGTATATTTTCCAACAAAATTCTAAACCACAATACGATAGGACACCTTTGCACTGCATATCTGACATTAAAAGCACAGGGATCTCAAAGAGCGCACAAAAACTCAAGAACTTCATCATTTTCCCCAAGGACCGCTCCAGGACATTCAAATCATTTGCATCAGCAGCACACCCAATCATTATCCTTATTGAATTTCTCTGATAAACTGTTAACTGGTCTAACGCTTCATGGAATCCTGCCTCTTTTGCAAAATATGCAACTTCACTGTGCAATCAGATTGCACAGTGTTTGCAACTTATTACCCTGGACATGGGGTAGTCAGTGAGACACTGACCAATAAGGATGATTAGTATTTATATTATTGTTAATGGGGACAGATATCTGAGTGAGGATTAATCTTATAAGTGATTAATTCACAGTGAATATTTGTATGATGACAGTTTTTACTTTCCCATGCAACCTTGTAACTTTGGAGGTTCAGCAAACCAATATATAAACAAGGAGCCCTCTGTGCCACCAAAACCAACTTCAGTAAGAGTGAAGACTCCCGGCCATACCATGTTGTCGATGGCTGCTGCAGCATCCTGTCAAGAAAAGACAAAGTACAAGTTTGGCTTCTTGTGGTGTCTAAACATATACTCAGTAGCAAAAATAACCCCCACAAAAAATCACAACAGGAAAAAGTCACCCCTCTAGTCCCTGCCTAGGTGGCATGTGTGTCTGACAAAGAGGGCTTCCTGGCTGACTCTGGAGCTGGTGGTGCAGCCATTTGCCATCTGGTGGAAGGCATAAGAAATAACCACAGCGCTGCCAGGCGAGGAGGCCCAATGAGCGGGGCTGCAGGAGCTCTGCAGAGCACGAGGGGGGACCTGGCTGGTCTGCCATGTTAACCACAGTCTACAATTTGATTAAGTGAGGGACGTGTTTCTTCAGACAGCACTTCTGTCCTCTGGAAGCATCAGCACGAGGCCCAGAAACCTAACCAAAAGGAGCACAGCTCCCTCTGTAATCAGTAATAACACGAAGATGAAACATGGTTAACGGAATTTTCTCACCTCTGCCAACTCAAATTCAACAAAAGCAAATCCTCGGTGCTTTTCTGAAAAAAGGGAAAACAAAAACAAGTAATTACCCTTTAGGGCAAGGGGAAGATGATCACAAGGAAAGTGAAGCCAGTTACAAGCCATATCCAGACATTAGAAATTCCCCCTGATCCCTATTTCAGAAGAAATCTCATTCTTTAATTTTTCCTAGTTTAAACATTTCAAGCTATATTACATGTTGCTTTTTAGTGAACATGGCTCAATAATGAACTGTACTTTTAATCTTTAAAATAAGCATTCCAATTTTTCCACCAAAGACAAATAAAACCTTAACCTTTGCATGCAAGGAAACTAGAAAAATGAAGCCATTTACTAGTAAACTATTCATTCCAACTATATATTTTGAGCATCAACTGTACATAAAGCATAAACCTGGATAAGGACATTCATTCTTTTTTTTAAAAAATATACTTAATTTTTTACAGAGAGGAAAGGAGAGGGATAGAGAGTTAGAAACATCGATGAGGGAGAAACATCGATTCAGCTGCCTCCTGCACACCCCCCCACTGGGATGTGCCCGCAACCAAGGTACATGCCCTTGACTGGAATCGAACCCGGGACCCCTCAGTCCGCAGGCCGACGCTCTATCCACTGAGCCAGACCAGTCAGGGCAGGACACTCATTCTTTATCCTCAGGAAAATGCTGATCTATCTAGAAAGGCCAAGCATAGCAGGGTTAATTTAACTGACCAACTAACTTTAGAGAATCAATAGAGCCTTATTGTTTTTTACAGATAAAGATCCCAGGCCCAGAGAATTTAAAGACCTTGCTTAACAACCATGCAGGGTCGATGATCGAGCTGGGCCTAAAACTCCAATCTTAGAAATGACAAGAAAGGTAAAATAGAAAACTGAACTGTAACTGCGATATCTATTAAAGGAAAACTTACCCAGGTACACAGAGGCCAAGCCCCCATTGTTAGGGTAGGGTTTCCTGCTGCCCTGTTTATAGCACAGCTGCCAAGATGGGAGCAGCTGTGGTGGGGTCCCCAGTAGATAGTTTGAAACAACATTCAGGTCCACTCTGAGCCCATATAGCTCAAAATCTATCTTCCTGCCCTGACTGGTTTGGCTCAGTGGATGGAGCGTCGGCCTGCGGACTGGAGGGTCCTGGGTTCGATTCCAGTCAAGGGCATGTACCTTGGTTGCGGGCACATCTCCAGTGGAGGGTGTGCAGGAGGCGGCTGATCGGTGTTTCTCTCATTGATGTTTCTAGCTCTCGGTCCCTCTCCCTTCCTCTCTGTAAAAAATCAATAAAAAAAAAAATCTATCTTCCTACTGGGCTACTGAAAATTGTTTTATCTCAAATCCAATAGATGGGACTCTGCAGAGTTATGTTACAGTTCACAACCACAAGCCTCAGAACTGCCCTTCTGCATCAAGATCACTGCCATGCTACCCTACTGAGGCACCCTCCAGAACTTTCCTACATACCAACCATATCATATACTGTGACAGGACTTAAAAAAATTTTTTTAGGTTATTTTCTCAGTAGGATTCTGACCATTAAGAGACACTAAAAGGACTCACCTGTTTCATAATCCAGAGGAATCTGAATATCTGTGATATCTCCAAAAGGGATAAAAGCTGCATGAAGAACTTTGTCATCCACCTCCTCTGCAAGTCCACCTGCAAAGAAGCCAAGGGCCTTCTGAGCCACTGAACTTTATTCTCTTGAGAAGTCCCTGCAGCCCAGGTAGCATCCTATAGCTAAGGGGAGGGGTCCTTCCATCCAGTCCTTCGCGTACATAAGTACTCCTCTCAACTGCTCCGTCACCCACACTTATAACTTACACTGCTCTCTTCACCCTTCCCGCAGGCCCTCACCGAGTCCCAGAATTATTGCAATAGCATCTTAATTGATTTTCCTCTCCTCCAAAGAGTCAACTGGACAGATCCTGGGAATGTGCAGATTTTAACCCATCACTTCCCTGCTTAAACTCCTCCAAAGGTTTCCTACTGTCCTCAGGATAAAGTACAAACTCTTCAGCAGGAGAGTTCATAACTGGAGCCCTCCCCACCTCTTCAGCTGTTCCCCCTCTGCTTCCCCAACTCTCGGGGTTCCCTAAAATGACCCACTTGCTCACAAGTGTAAGGCTATTTCACACTTTTGGGCTTCTGCTCTTGCTTCTCTCTTTCAGTAAATACACTTGCCCCTATTTTGACCACCTGGCTGAAACCGGATCATCGGCGCCAGCATCACGGCACCTTGAAAGTTTGCTCTCACCTCTCCAGACGGAGGCATCATTGCTTCCCGCACCCAGACCCATGTCATCGATGTCCGTCCCCACCAAACTGTGCTACTGAAGTTATTCTCACTTCTACCTGGCTAGTCTGCGGACCCCTTCCTTGGGGGCCTGGGTTGAGCCCCCGTTGCAAGCGAAAGTTGGTCAAATGAATGGGCGCGAGCATCTGGAGGCCCATAATATTCCTCTACCAAACCTCCGGGTCCAGGAGGTAGAGGGGTTCCTGTTAGGGGTTAGCGGGCTTGGAAGGGAACCAGAAAGGTCTTTACGTCTCGGGCTAACACCTGAAGCAAAGCAGTACCGCCATAGGTCCCTCCTAGACAGCTACTCGCCGCCCCCCGCGTCTGGTCCCGCGCCCAGACCCCGCCGGGTGCCCGCGGCTGCTCACCCACGTACAGCACACGCTTGGTAGTGGCCATCTTGCTCCCGCGCTCTTCCTCCGGAAGCCGGCGCCCGGCCCGCCCCCTTCCCAGGCCCCGCCCCGCGTCTGGGAGCTCCAAAGACATATCCCTCCGCTCGGCCCCGCCCCGCGTCTTGGCGTTCGCAGGCCCCGCCCACTCCAAGCGGCCCAGTCCCTTGTCTCAGCGCTCGCAGGCCCCGCCCCTCGCTCGGCCCCGCCTCGCGTCTTGGCGCTCGGCCCCGCCCCGCCCCGCCCCGCCCACTCCGCGCGGCCGGTGCTGCCTTCGGTTCCTAGGAAAGGCCTGGCGCCGTGGGAGGTGCCCCCGGGTGGGAGAAGCTGCGTGATGCGGGCGCGCCGGGTGCTCAGTGCTGCTGGAAACAATCCTGGGCCCAACCCGTCCGGGTCCGCAAATAATAAACTACTACAAATACACTACGGTCCGTGGGCCGCCCCTGGACAACCTGCAAGCTAGGACTGGTTTTTACATTTTCAAATACTCGAAAAAAACATTAAAACAAGAATAGCTTGTGACACATGAAAATGTATAAAATTCAATTTTCAATATCCAGAAATAAGGTTTATGGGAACACAGTCGTGCTCATTCCTAAAAGTATTGTCTGGCTGCTTTCACACTACAAGGGCAAGAGACATACGGCCCCCACTTGGCTCTCTAGGAGAAAAGTGTGCGGACTCTTGGTATAAACGAGCTAAAACGTAAGTCACAGATTGACATGTGGTAGAAAACTATGGGGCCACCTGTTGTAGATAGAGCAGTGGGTTGCGACTTCCCTGAGGTCACATTTAAGCTGAAACCTGGGAAGAGGAGGAAGCAGGGGCAAGGATTTCAGGGAGAGGAGGCAGCTTCTGCACACCCAGGGAACCAAGGGCAGGACGTGGGGCACAGACATCTGGCAGGAAAGGTGGGCAGGAGCCACACCGTGCAGGGCCCTGTAAGCCATGTGGAGGATTTGGGAGCCTTAAGAAGATACCAAACGTAACTGGGGGAGTTCATGGTCACATTTATGTTCTAAAATGTGCTCTCTGGAGGGAGTCAATGGGGGGGGGGGGGGAAGGGGACATATGTAATACGTTCAACAATAAAGAATTATTTAAAAATGAATGAATGAATGAATGAATGAATGAATGAATGAATAAAATGTGCTCTCTCTGACCACTGCCCAGAATGGATAGGGCTGAGACATGAATATCAGGAGGTAGATGCAGAAGACTAAGGAAGAATTGATGGTGGCTTTCTCCCTCCAGTCCTAACCTGATCAAAGTCAGGACAGTTCAATACCTGAATGCTACCATTCAGAATGCTAGGGGCAGAGAAGGGGCAGCAACAGTCTGAGCAAATTCAGTCCTCTGAGAGAGGAGTGGTGGGAATATAAAGCAACCATATAAATTCTCATATGTATATATTCAGATATATAATAAAATGCAATATGATCAGAAGGAGGAGGTGAAATGAACACCTGCTCTGTGTCAGGCCTAGTGCTAGACAACTATTCACAGACATGTAGTCCTCACAAACTTTTTCAGGTACAGATTACCATCCCATTTGACCCACCACGCCCAATGAGCTCAAGTAATTTGCTCACATTAGCAAATAATGACTGAGTATTGAATGTACTTATTGACTATACAAAACTGCAATAACTGACTTCAGTGGCACAGCTCTTTTCTAAAGACGACATTATCCCTTTCAGAGGGATTCCCAAGAGTGACTGGTCCAAAGGGGATGCATATCAAAGCAATTATCATTATTATAACCATCCTATCTCTTTCATAAAATGTTCCAGAAACATTAGATGTTCCTAGATGTCAATTTCTAGATGATTCTTTGAGGTCAGCGATGATCTCAAGCCTAAAAGCAGGTTGCTGAGGCTATAGAAAAGAATTTTTTAAAAAAATCCATTAAGTTTTGGAAATTCCATCTTTAGAGACTGTTAAGTAGGTGAAACGAGTTGGGGAGTGGGACACATGGGCTTCTGAAGGGAGCAGTTAGACATCATGATCACACTTAGTACAATTTGTATCTATTTTTAAAAAATCCCTTTCTCTCCTACTAGAGAAAGCATTTTGAGAGCAGAGACCTTGTCAGTTTACCACTGTAGCTCCAGCCCACGCTGCACAATTCCTTGGCATTTAGTGGAGTGTTAATATCTGATGAATGAAGCAGAGAAAAGCTTCTTTCAAATAATGTTGAAATGGAAAACTCTATTAATAGCACATTGGGTGCCTGGTCCTCCTTTGCAGAGGCTGAATCACAGGACGTGGGCTGCCATCACGGGAGGTGCATTTATGTGGGGAGCAGCCCAAGGAGCCTGAGGAGGTGCTAAGTGCTGCAAGCAGTGGAAACCCCTAAAGAAAAGAACAAGCCAAATTAAAGCCCATCACTCAGCAACCACAGTCTCCAGGAGTCCTCCTTCCTTGGACTCAGCGGTGAACCCTGGAGACTGTTGGAGGGACGAGAAGGTAAGACATTCTCTCTGCTAGCCAGGGACACTTTGCTCCACTGGTGACAGGAGAAACTGATGTCCAGTCTGCCAGAGCCTGGAGCCTGTGGCCACTTTTCCTGCCTTTCACTATCTTATCACAGCACTGGATTCACCAATGACCTAGACTCCAGTCCTAGCTATGGCAGGTTCCAAATCCTCAGACAGTGGTTCTGAACTTGAGCAGGCATCAGAATCATCGGGGGGGGGGGGGGCTTATTAAAACACAGATATCTGGCCTCCATTCCCAGAGTTGCTGATTTAGTAGGTCCGGGGTGGAACTGGGAACTAGGGACACCGAAGCTGCTGGCTGAGGCGGCACACTTTGAGAACCACTTTTTCCAAGAAAAGTTAGGACCTATCAGTATAGCCAGGACAGTGTTGCTCAGTGGTTGAGCATCAACCCATGAACCAGGAGGTCACGATTCAATTCCCTGTCAGGGCACATGCCTGGGTCGCCAGCTCGATTGCCAGTAGAGGGGCGTGCAGGAGGCAGCCAATCAATGATTCTCTCTCATCATTGGTATTTCTATCTCTCCCTTCCTTTTTGAAATACATTAAAAAAAATTTTAAAAATCTAAAAAAAAAAAAAGAGCAGGTCAGTATAAGCAATCTATTATGGGTACAAAGAATAAAGAGGTGTGTTGTCTGTAAAAAGTTTCCAAGCAACAATAAGACAACTAGAAAATTGATCATATTATATCATCATCATCATGCACAGGCAACTCTGAACAATATGAATTACAAAATACTCTTCCTGGAAAAAACTTTCAATGGTCTAAGTTGAAATAAGTCCTGTGACTACTCTGGAATATGGTTCAAATTAGCAGATTTTTATCACTTAGTCTTTATAAATATTGTATTCTCTATAAAAGCTAATTTTGGACTCTATTTATGCAGTCAGTCTCCAACACCCTTAGACTCAGCTACATACAAATATTTGTAGAGGAAGTTCTTGGTGGTTCAGAATGGTTTGAGCTCCTTCAAACTCAGTTTGGGCACAATTTGTGTTTAACCCTTCTGTTACTACAGATTCCTGCATTTAAACAACACACACACACACACACACACACACACACACACACACACACATATGGCATATGTGATTTTTCTTTTGTATGTAATTTTCCTTTTCTAAGTTATCTTTTTATTTTTGCAGTGAGGTTTTAAATATATTTTTATTTATTTCAGAGAGGAAGGGAGAGGGAGAGAGAGAGAGAGAGAGAGAGAAACATCAATGATGAGAATGATTGATCGGCTGCCTCCTGCACGCCCGCTACTAGGGATTGAGTCCACAGCCCGGGGCATGTGCCCAGACCAGGAATCAAACCATGACCTCCTGTTCATAGGTCAATGCTCAACCACTGAGCCACACTGGCTGGGCAAGAAGTAACATCTTTATGACAGTGAGTATTCCCATGCATAAACATGTTATACCTCTCCATTTATTCTTTAATATTCTTTTTATATTTTAAAATATTTTGTATTCTCCTTCATAAGGTCTAGCATATCTTTTATAAGCTATATTCCCAGATATCTTATAGTTTTAGTTGACATTGAGAATGGTATATCCTAGCTTCTTATTTCTTTATACAGTAATCGATTGCTTTTTGCATGTTGACCTTGTACCTAGTGTCTCTGCCAAACTCTCTTATTAGTTCAAATAGTTTTCCTCTAGATTTTCTTGGATTTTTCCAAATTGACAGTAATATAACCCGCAAATACAGACATTGTTGTTTTTTTCTAATTCTTATACCTCATTTATTTCTCTTATTACATTGGCCAGGAACTCTAGAATAATGGTGAACAGTAGTGATATAGAGCAATCTTACCTTGTTCCTGACTTAATGGAAACACTTTCAAACTTTCATTTTAAGTATAAAGGTTAGATTTGGGGTAGATAGCCTTTAATGAATTTAAATTTTTCCTCCTATTCTTAACTTCCTATTTTTTATTATGAACCCACTTTAGTTTTATATTTCTGCTTTTTGAAAGGATCAGATGATTTTTCTCCTTTACCAGTTAATCGGCAGATCACAGTGATAGATTAACTGATGTTAAATTTTCCTTCTGTGAGTCAAGGCAAAATTAATTTCAGGCCTGGATGATGCCTGCCTGCCTGACCCTGACCTTGGTCTCCCACAATACTGTTGCCTTGGAAACCGCGGAGTTGAGATAAATGGGGGATATTGTGTGTGGCTCCTTTGTTGTGTGCACAGGTTTAGAGGTGTTGTCAAGGGGCACATAGGCTGTGGGCCTACACAACCCGAATCATATAAAATATTGGTGGGAAATAGAGGCCGCAGCTTCTGTGAGTCAAGGTGGCTCCCCCCCCCCCCAGACCTATGCTTTCCCACTGGTAGCTGTACATGTCCCGTGGGTGAGTGACAAAAGAGCTTGTGTACTTGAGTAGCCACTGGACCTCCCAGCGAGATGAAAACACAGCATCTGCCTTATCTCCTCCTTAAATCATTTGTGTCTCGTGGGTCTGATTGCCAACTTGAATCCGTAATCACAGCTGTGGTACTGCACCCTCCATTGCAGTGGTCATGACAAAAACTTTTATACGCTGCTGGATTCTATTTGCTAGTATTTTATTTTAGGGTTTTTGTAAATATTCTCACGAGTGTGAGGTAAATTTTGTTTTCTCATATCAGCATCTGAGATTGGTTTGGCATTGGCTAGTAGGCCCACAATCCTTATCTGTAATTCCAAAATTTCAGAAGGTGCTGACAAGTAGCAATAGGGTTTTTCTGGGGGTGGGGAGGTACAAATGAGCAAACTCGTTAGGCAGCAAAACCTCATCTAAACTGATGTGACGTTATCTCCAGTTTTTATTTATCCCACTTAGTATGTTTTGCTGCAGAAATATTAACACATTTGATTGCGGAGGCTGGTCCAGGTTGTGCTGGGGGCGGGGGGGGGGAGGGGGCGCTATATACAACTTACAGGCAGCATAATCTTTCTAAACTCCCAAACCCCCCAAAATGCTTAACACATTGCGTACCGCATAGAAATCTCTAAGACATACGCCAGGGACCGGACGTTTTTGGGCAAACTGCACGTTATTTAAATCATCATAACTACAGATCATAATGCACTTTAGGTGTTGGTTTTCAATAATTATAACATTTTTATTTACAAAAACAATTAAACAATTAAAGTTCCTAGTACTTTTTTTAACGTATGGTACTGTGTAAAACACTTTCCTCTATGAAGAGGGACCAAACAAAATTTACATAAGTATCTAGATTCGCTCCTTTTTCCATGGGCGGCACAAACTCTGCAGGCTCTCGTAGGAAATTTTTTCTTTCCACTTGCTGGAATACACGTAGGTTCATGCTGCTTCATATCGCCTGACAACCTTTTGGGTGGATCTTTACGAGGTGCTCTCCTTGCACCCCCAGGGGAAGGGCTGGACAGATTTGTCTCTGGTTCCGGAGAGCCTTCATTATTGTCATCCGTTATCCAGTCTCTCGCCACCAATAGCAGAAACTGTTTATACTTCATTTTTGCTTGTGGATTGAAGACGTTGTACACTCTAAATGAATTGAAAAGTCCCCAGTTTATAAGGTACAGCACTACTTTCTTTAGTCCATTTCACCGTTTTCCTTAGAATGGAACAACACGAAAGGAATTGATCCGCATGGTCAACGCCTTTCATGTGGGCATTGTATTCCTTGATGCAGGTAGGTTTTACAATATTCTCTCCCGTTTTTCTATTTTTTTTTTCCTGTTGTTGAGACAGAAGTGTCATGGATCGTTGATATCATTCGGACAACCCGCTTGCCTTTCCATGCTAGGAGAATAATATTGCCTTTTCTGGAAAATATTATGTCACCTTTCTTCATTCTTGATGTTCTCATTTTCAAATTTGGCGGTAAACCTCTACTCTCCCTAATAGTCCCACAGACTCTAGTTTTGTTCTGTAGCAGCAATTCAGCAGTAGATGTAGCATTGTAATAATTATCCTGGTAAATATGGTGCCATATGCCGAGATAGGGCCCAAGGACTGAAAGAACAGTTTCTTGCAGTTTCCTTCCTTCAGCAGTGTATATCTCCATATTGCAGATATAGCCAGTTTCACTCTCACACACCATCCAAACAAGTAAACCGTGTTTTGTTATTTTCGCTGGGTTGTACGTGCGAAATTTGAAACGTCCTCTCCATGGAATCATTCCCTCGTCCAAAGACAACTGTTGTTTTGGTTTGTATATTGTTCGAAATTTATGCAGGAAATAATTCAGCACAGGTTGGATCTTGAAAAGTCTCCCCCAGCGACTGTCCATTTTGGCATTATCATTGAAATGCCAGAATGTCCATATTTGCTCAAATCTATGGCGACTCATTGTCTGTGGAAATATAGGGGTACATATCAAAGGATCTGTTGACCAATAGTCTTTCAAGCTATCTTTTCTTGTTTGACCCATCAGAATAATTAGGCCAAGGAATTTCTTGATGTCCTTCTGTGTAACCGGAGACCACTTTAGTGTTCTAGATGGTGTTTTGCGTTTCATTGCGGTTTGATCGTGATAGTTGGACAGTTCTTTGCACAACATCTCCAACAATTCATCACCAAAAAAGAGATTGGTCACAGAGGGTACAGAGTCACACTGAGACGGAAATGTAGTGACCCCAGCATGACCTTCAAACATTTGTAAGCGTGGTGGTGTGTCAATTTCAGACCAACAATTATCAGTAGCTTCGTCAGTGTCGGAATCACTTGAAAGCACCGCCACCTGGCGCTTCCTTACAGGTCTAATAATTTCACTGTCCGTAGAATCAGTAGAATCATCTCCGGAATCGTCAAAACAGTCATCCGCATCTTCGATCTCACTAGGAATATCTGATAAATTATCATTAAATACTTCCGGAAGTGTATCAGTTTCGTTGGTTTCCTTCCTTTTTCTGAGAGAGGGCATTTCTAAAAGCGCCAGGAACTTGAAGACGAAGACTATTCGAATGACCAAAATACAATGTAACTGCAATGCTTTTTCCATGGGCTTTGGAATTATGGGTTCGTGCAATTATATAGTTTTTCGTAGATTGACCTGCACGGTTTCCACCAATAAGATCGCTTCATTCGATGTGGACTGTGCCGCGCCAGCACAGCCAAGGGTGTCTGAGTGGGGGGGTGGGGGGGTGGTGGTGGTGAAAGGATTAAGGAAAGACAGACAAGAGAATAATAGCTGCGTCTCGGTGGGACGCTGCTCCCTGATGAGGAGACACCACCAGCGCCCACAAGCCGTGTCTTTATTTTATAGCAGATGCCACGAGGCAAAGTAGGGGCATGATCACGTTGTTTACAGCATTCTCGTGAGTCTCAACCCTACTCAACTACACGCACCTGAACTCTATCACAAGGCACGTGGGGCTACGTGTTCGGACCATAGGTTCAAGCTTACTACCCCAGCTGTTGGCTATGATTGTGCTGGGAGGGCCCTGCCCTCCAGCTGGGACTTGCACGTGGCAGTGAGAGGACCCTGTCCTTTCATTAGTCCGAGGCTTGAACCTGGCCAAATACCGTAACCGCGCCCCATAGTGGACAAGACAGTGTGTTGACATCTAAGGTCCATAACAGATGGCGCGCGAAACACGAGAAAACTCGTGAGCGGTATGCAATGTGTTAGGATAAAGGACTGTGAACCTATGTTAGCCTAATAAAATGAATTGATCAGCTTTTTCTCTCCCCCTCTCCCCTTGTTATTTGAAGTAGTTTGCATGAAATAGGGGATACTTTGTTTGCTTGAAATATGGAGAAATTATTTATAAAGCTTTTCGGGCTTCCTGGTGTGTGTGTGTGTGTGTGTGTGTGTGCGTGCATGTGTGTGCGTGTGCGGTGTGGTGGTGGTGTGTGTGTGTGTGTGTGTGTGTGTGTGTGTGTGTGTGTTTATTGGTGGTGGTGAGAAACTTGCCTTTTCCAGGAATCAATTCATTGGTGCCATTTGGCCCTGTAATAACCAACTGGGCCACGCCTTCCTGGTTCCCTTTGAGGGAGCCTGATCTTGTGATTCAAAGACATTTGAGACACTAAAGATCAATTGTTTTCAGGCCATTTGATTTTCCAAAACTACAGTGGGGCCTTGACTTACGAGTTTAGTTCGTTCTGAGACCGAGCTCGTTAAGGAGTTCGTTAACTCAAATTACTCTATCAACTCAATGCAAAAATTGGCCGAGAGACAGCTGGTATCTCAAAAAACTCGTTAGTCGGGACACTAGTAAGTCAAGGCCCCACTGTACTGAGTTTTTGGCTGGACAGTGTGAGAAGAAAAAGGCTTTGGGGGATTGTAGTTATGGACTCTGAGTTTTAATTTTACCTCTGGGGGGCAGCCTTGGATCATAAATAGACATGTTATTTTAAAAACCATAACCTAAAGTAAATTAAATGAGTGCCATTTAGGTATGTATTATTTTCACACTTCACAGATGATGAACCTGAGCCTTAGTTCATGTGAAACTTGCCTAGTTCATGGTAGTTGTTAGTAGCATAAGGCAAATCTGGGATTTTAACCTAGATCTTAAAACACTATATTCTCAGCCTCTCTCCTCCTTCACCTCCTCCTCCTCCCCCTAATTTCTTTCCCATGAAAGAATTATAGCAAAGTGGTTAAATGTGCCTCTAAAGTCAACCTGCACCCTAGCCAGTTTGGCTCAGTGGATAGAGCATTGGCCTTCCGACTGAAGGGCTCTGGGTTCGATTCCAGTCAAGGACACATGCCCAGGTTGCAGGCTCGATCCCCAGTAAGGGGCTTTCAGGAGGCAGCCAGTCAATGATTCTCTTCATCATTGATGTTTCTCTCTCTCTCTCTCTCTCTCTCTCCTTTCCACTCTGAAATCAATAAAAATAAATTTTTAAAAAATGAAAATAAAGTCAACCTCCTTGACCAGGAAGGCTTGGCCCATATGAGTCCCTGTAGGGCAGAATGGCGTCAGGAAATTGATTTTCAATGACTTACCATACCTACAAAGTCTGGCTCTATCACCTATCAGTTATGTGACCAAGGGAAGGTTACTGGATTGCTCTGTGCTTCAGGTTCCTTATAAAAATGAGATGGATTCAGACATAAGTGGTTTGTAAACTTGGTGATAGAAAGACAATGAAGTTCTTTTTTCTCACAAAATGTCAATAAAATGACCTCATGAGTTATGACACTAGTCAAGAAGGACATATGAGATCATCAAAAGTCCATCCAACACACTGTAGGCAATATGAGCTATAAGACCAACCCTTGACATCGTAACTATAAAAAGGGCTTATGAACAGTCGTGATGGTGAGAAGAATCACCAGAGATGTTTGCAATTCCAGATCTTACCAGGTGAATACCTCTAGTCATTTGTAACTTCAATAATGTCCAGAAATGGTTACTTAGGACAATTAACATTAGCTGCTGTAGCAAACAACTCAAAAATGTAAATGGCTGGCTTAACTCAGTGGTCGGCAAACTGCGGCTTGCGAGCCACATGCGGCTCTTTGGCCCCTTGAGTGTGGCCACGAAGTTTCAATCGCACAATACGTGCACGTGGTATTTTGCGGAAGAGCCACACTCAAGGGGCCACAGTTTGCTGACCACTGGCTTAACTTAATAAAAGTTATTTCTCATTCATGTCACAGTCTGATGCAGGTTGGTGAGGGCTTTGCTCTATGCAGTCACTCACAGACCCAGACTTCTTCCACCTTACAGTTTTGTCTTCTAGTCCATGAAGTCCTCTCCATTCAGCTGACGCGTGGAGAAGAGAACGGATCATGCACGGGAGCTTCGTATGGCCAGGCTGGGGGAGGTCCATATCACATTCTGTTGGCCAGATCTCAGTCACTTGTCCACACCCCAAGAGCCCCAGCTGAGGTCCCCACCAACACCAGCATTAAGCACCTGACATGTGTGCAAAGAAGTCTCCAGAAGATGTTAGCCCTCAGCTGTCAAATTTTCCCAGGTGAAGCCCAGACATCGAGGAACAAAGATAAGCTGCCCCCGCTATGCCCTGAAGGAACCCCTACAATTACATAAATTCTAATCCCTTGATAATTCCTATTCCTATATTATTCATAGTGTTTCTGCTCGTCTGTTCCAACCCTAATTGCTAAAAATCATGAACTTAAACAGGACATAATTGCCATTCTGAATGGTACTAGTGCCACACAAGTTAAGCACCTTCAATTATTCATATATTTTTAAATGTCTCTCCCAGATTCAGGAGGTTTTCATTTCTGATATTTAAAATAAACACTATCCCAACACCATTGCTTCTTTATCTTGAGTATTCATCTTTAATTTTTTTTCTGTCAGTTCTGTATATTTTATGAAAACAAAACCCTGCCCATTTACTACTTACCCAAATATTCTAATACACCAATGATAAAACCAAACTAAAGGGTACACTATTTAGAGGCACTAAGTGGATAAAGATAAACTGATGATTCCTCTAAAGCAAAGAGTGCTTCATAAAGAATGAGCCGTGCAGTGTGTGCTGTCTGCAGAGCCGTGGGGAAGCAGCAGGCAGTGTCCTCGGTGCTCTTCGGGCTATTTTAGGAGGCCCATGTATCAATGTTCATGATGGCATCCAAGGAACTAATGAGTTTAAATTATAGCATATTTCTAAATAATTAACTGTACTATTTATTGCAGTTGCTATGTACCATTTGCCTACTAGTACACCCGTATGTCAGTATTTCATCAACTGTCCCAATCCTAACGGTGCATGCCCGTTTAGCAGGCCTGTTTACGACAGTGCCTGGCGTGGAAGGCGGGACCAGCTGGGTGATTTAGTTAGAGGTCTTTCCCCACCTGCAAATTTTCCTTTCAGAATTCAAATTGTAGAAGTGTTTTGTTTGTTCTTTTAAAGAGAAAAAAATGTTTTCCTTAGGCAGCCAAACCCTGTGTCCTCATTCTGGGGTCCTTTCTTTTTTTAAAAATCCATATATATGTATATTAATTGAGGTATAAATGATATTCAGCATTCTATTAGTTTCAGGTGTACAATATGAGGCAATATTTATATACACTGCAAAATGACCACACATAGTTACAGAATTTTTTTTCTTGTGATAAGAACTCTTAAAATTTATTCTTTTTTATTTTGGTTAATCCTCACCCGAGGATATTTTTCCATTGATTTTTAGGGAGAGTGGAAGGGAGAGGGAAAGACAGAGAGAAACATCAATTGGTTGCCTCCTGCACGAGCCCTGGCCGGGACCCAGGCTGGGGAGGAGCATGCAACCAAGGTACGTGCCCAAACCTGGGACCCTTTGGTCCACAGGCCGACACTCTCTCCACCGAGCCAAACCGGCTAGAGCTAAAATTTATTCTTTTAGCAACTTTCAAATGTGTAATACAGTACTATTAACTATCATCACCATGCTGTACATGACACCCATGACATTGATAGTACAACTGGAAGTGGGTACTTTTCTGGGGACCCTTTCTTTCCCGCCCAAGGCTCCTCACCCAAGTGCACCCACTACCCTGCTTTTACTTCTCCTTGTTTGGTCTCCAGTTTCCCTGAACTTAAAATAAAATGGACAAGTCAGTAGTCCTCCAACTTTAATGCACACAAAATGCAGATTTCTAGTAGACACTCCAGAGTTCTCAGTTTTGAGACAGTGTGATATTCTCCAGGGCACTCTGAGCTGCACCCTTCCCTGGCCCCAGGCTACTTCTGCCTTCCAGCTCTGGAACCACAGTCTCCAGCCCACTCATTAGGACCAGATGGCCCAACGCAACCAGCTCTATCTGCAAATCAGGGGGTGAGTGAGGCTGCAGACCCAGCCCAGATCTCTCAGTCCCCTCTCCCCCATCTCCCTCTAGTCTAGGACAGAAACTAGAATTGTTTCTGGGCACTGGGAAACAGCCTCCATGTGGCAGCATGCTGTGCTCCTTTTTGGTGGTCCCAGCGAGCCTACAGCTCCTAACCTTATCTAGCCTCTTTACCACCAACTTCAGGGTCTACACCTGTGCTGTCCAGTCTAATAAGCAGAACCTATAGGTGATTATCGAAATTAAAATGAAGGAAAATGTAAAATCCAGTTCTTTGTGCACACTAGCCACATTTCAAGTGCTCAATATCTATAAGCGATAGTAGCTGTCCTATGGGGTAGCCTGGCTATAGTACATTTCAATCACTGCAAACAGTTCTGTTGGTCAGTGCTGGACTGTAGGATCGATCTCCTGCAGCTCTCAGGAACTGACCACTCAAGGGCACAACCGTTACCCTCTCTCCAGCTGGCATTGCCACCACATCTTCTCTGCCCAATGCTTTTTCCTACCGTGTCCAACCCCTGCTATTGCAGCACCAAGGCGGATCAGCATAGCTCATGGGTCAGCTGAGATCGAACTGGGGAATAGGAGTCAGACTCCCCTTCCTGGGGATCCCTCAAAACTTAATGAGCTAATTCCTGGGGGAGAGCTTTGGGGAAGGGAACCATTTGAATACACACAGAGGTAATGAGGGGCAAGGATAATGCATCTCCCTTTACAGTCATGGTATTCTTCCTGTCTCCATCCTCTTTATAGAAATCTAGTGGGAGAGTAGAGATTGAGCGAGTTCTGAATTTGAGCCTTTCTCAGCAAACACTGAGAAAGGTGGCTGAAGCTACAATCTTCAGTATCTGAATTTACAGCACCAGTCACTTACCTGTTTGTTCTCAACTCTATTCTCATCCTATTATGCTGTCCTCTGTATAGCAAGGGGCCGGAAGCTTTTCTCAGATTTCTTTGTCCATTGGCTTCCCATTAGGTTTTGCCGATGAGAGGCACTGGTCTGACTCTGGAAGGCAGAGGGAGAAGCCAAGAAGTGGTAGAAGCAGAAACAATGGGTGAGTGCAGGCTCCTGGGTTCCTGCCCAAGCAGTGCTCTTCCAGAGTAGGAGCCATGGCAGTTACTATAGCAACCTCAGCAGCATGGCACTCATGAACTCTAGCTCTGGCGGTGACAACAACAGGCCCACGTGACTTCAGACTTCCAGACTGCAGCAAGAGTGGGAGCTCCTGGCTTCCTGCGGGGCAGCAAGAGTGGTGGTTCTAGTGGAGGCAGCAGGTGCTCCAATTGACTTAGCAATGCAATGAGCATGGGCTCTGGATGGTATCCTTGTCCCTTTTGCCCCTCCAGCCCAGGGGTGGTAGTGGCTTCCTCCAATTAGAAATATCTGGGTAACCTCCCTGTGTTTTGTTTTTTTAGCCCTTTTACCAGTTTTGTGTCCCATCTCTTGTATTAAATTCCTCCTTTGAAATACTAGAATGATTTTTGTTTTCTCTGGTATGTGAAAGGAAGTGGTGTAAGCCTCTTACAGCTTCCTCCACTCTTTTCCCTGTCACTGGCTGGAACCCCTAGGGAATGATAGAACCACAAGGCAGAAAGAACCTCGGTCCCAAATCTCTGTAAGAAGGAGAGCCAGCCAGCCATCTGACACCGACCTTGGGATGCACATAAACAAGAAATAGACTTCTACTGCATTTGAGTTATTTTCTTTAATGCTTAAAGTATTACAAAGGGTATTACATATGTGTCCTTTTTTTTCTTCCCCGCCCTTGACAATCCCCTGGCCCCCCCTACCCCCCAGTGTCTTATGTCCATTTTGAGTTATTGTATGTATCTATTTGTTACAGCAGCTTAGCCTTTGCCCCAACTAACATAGTGCCTTAACCGTGACTTATATATTTATGTGAATATAGTGCTACTTGTGCTAGGCACCCTGCTAAGCACTTTATCCTCATTGAATCCTCACATAACAAGTAATTATTTTTATTATTCCCATTGACCAACTAGGAAACTGAATTGCAGAGAGGTTAACTAACTTGTCCATGGGCTGTCTAACTTGAAAGTCTGTGCACTTGGATAGATACTAGATTGATCTTTTATATACTTATATGTAATGTGGGGATAGAAAGATAGATAGATAGATAGATAGATAGATAGATAGATAGATAGATAGATATAGATAGATAGATAGACAGAGTTCAAAGTAGCTTTTGGAGCCTGGCTGGCATAGCTCAGTGGTTGAGCATCGACCTATGAACCAGGAGGTCACAGTTTGATTCCTGATCAGGGTACATGTGAGTAAGATCCCCAGTGGGAGGCGGGGTGGGGGGGGTGTAGGAGGCAGCAGATTAATGATTCTTTTTCATTATTGATGTTTCTATTTCTCTCCCCTCCCCCTTTCTCTCTGAAATCAATAAAAATATTAAAACATACACACACACACAAATAAAGCAGCTCTTGGAAATAGATATAGCTACAGGTATGTAGATATAGACATTATCTAGCCACAACAGGTTTGTTCTTGGCTTGCCTCCACTCTCTACCCTCTCCATGCTGTCCCCATGAGGCTGACTTGTGAACTGCACCAGCTGGGTTTCTTTGCCTTCTAATTTCCAGTTGGGTTTGTCCAGTGGAAAACCCAACTAGGAGAAAGGCACATGGTTATAGAAGGGGGTCAAGGTATTTATTCCACCCACCCTCAGTCTTTCTTTACCAGGCTATATGTTGGCAATGGCTGTGTTCCTTTACCAAAGTCCAGGGCTCCCACTGGAAGTCTCTCTTGTACAACAACTCTGTTCCATCCGCTTCCCCCTTAAGGCCTAGTGTCTACCGGTGCTAGCCCTTTGGCACTTGACCACACCTTGTTGATTTCTCTCAACCCTGCCCATATCTGTGTAAATAGTGCTTTCACTGATCTATCTTCAGTTCTATGAGTGCTATCAGTTTCCTGTCAGCACCCTTGGTAGGAAGACCCACTTTCCCTTCTCTGGGTACACATTCTTTGGGAGGAGTTCTTATCTCTCAGTTCTAGGGGTAAGTGACTCAGCCATGGCCAATCAGAGCACTGTATTCCCCTGTAAGTAGTGATTTATTCTGAGCTCAGCACGGATCCCAAATCAAGCCAATGAGAACCAGCGCAGGATGTTGACTGGCTGCGCTGGGGCAGAGAAGCTCTCCTCCTTTCTGTGGGACTCTCACCCGAGAGTATGTGGGCCTGGAGATGCTGGCAGATACTTGCCTTCATGTGGATCCCAAGAATGAAGTCAACACAGGAGAACAAAGACCTGGAAAGAGGTCACACATCAATCACATTGGTGACTCAAGCTGTCCCTAAAGTCCAGTCTCCCCCTTGGGTTTCCTCTTACTTGAGCCACTACATTCTCTTCTTGCTTAACCCATTGTGGGCTGGACTTTCTGTCACTTGCAGCCAAGAGTCATAAATGTTAGAGAAATGTGTCAAACTCATGTGTTTTCTGCAAACAGAAATCACCTCTAGATAACTTAAGGGAAAAAAGAAATTTAGGGTGAGAGATGTGCAGAGGCTCTCAGAACTAAAGAAAAAGCAGAAGACTCGGGTCTTGGAAAGGACGTGTACCTGAGTGGTCTCTGGGAATTCAGATAGCAGGAATGGACAGTGGCATCATCAGAGCTCTGCCCTATAATAAGCCAGCACTAACCATCTGCTATCCCTGAATCACTTTACTCAAGATTCAGATTAGTGTGGGAAAGAGAGGATGAAAGAGAAAAAGAAAGTTCATTTAGCCTTGGCTTAAGTCTCATGCTCAACCTTTGTTCACAGGAAGGCAGGACACCTGGATTGAAAGTCCCCCAAGACTGTATACAATCCAGGCTGGGTACTTCCCCAAAGCATATGTTAACTCATTTTAATCCTCAGAGTAGCCCTTTGAAATAGGTACTGTTATTATTAGCATCCCTATTTTGCATATGATGAAATTGAGACACAGAGAGGGAAAGTAACCTGCCTGTTACTGGATGCAAACCCAGGCAGCCTGGCTCCAGAATCTGTGCACTTAACCCACTACAACACTATGGGGCTTCAGCAGCAGCAGGAGAAAGAAGGCAGGGCAGACAAAAGCACAGGTCCTCTGCAGGTAATGCTCAAGGGAGGAATTATGGGGAACTTCTACTCTCTCTGTATAATTTTATTTAGCCACCATGTATTAACCAACCAAACAATCAAACAAAAAAGAGAGATTTCTATTTTCGAAATTAAAAAAAAAATCCTGCTTAGCCAATAGGAAAAAAGGGAAGGAGCCCACTCAGCCTTTAGCTGGTGATCTCACTCTCTCACAGACTCAGAGAAGACTGTGAACTATCTAGGACCCAGAGGAATTCCGGCTGTCACGAGACTGCACTAGCCTTGGCTGAGGAAACCCAGGGAGGGGGTCAGGAAGGCGTTATCCATCATCAAGACACATTTTGGGACCAACAAGAGGAGGAATGCTTGCACTTGGTTGGAGCAAATTGAAGTAGCCTCTGGCCGCAGACCTCTGCCCTCATAGAAAACCCTACTGGGCTCAATTCCCTGCTTGAACCTTTTTAGGGCCACACTGTTCCTTCTTTCCTGCCGCCTACTCTGCCCTCACTCTGCAGGGCCTGCTCCTTCCACAATGTGAAGCAGTTGTTGCCAAGGCTCCAAGTCTGAGAACAACTATGTCACAACAGAGCTCCAGAACGCACACCTCTTTCCTCTGGCTCAGCCTTTAGCTGCGGGAACGTGGAAACCCCAGCTCTGTTCTAGGACACTGCACTGCTCAGGATCACAGGTCAGTCAGTGGTTAAGAGTCAGACCCAGGTTGGCATCCCAACTCTGTTGCTATCTGGCTCTGTTCCAACGCGCAAGCTGTCTAACCTCTTCTGAGCCTCCATCCACTGCTGTGAAATAAGGTAATGATACCAGGGCTGCAAATCAGGCCCCATGCACATGTATAGCTGAACTGGTTGCTAAAACATCAGAATACTTCCCAATGGACTAGTTAGTAGTTATTAGTAGCCCAAGGACCCTCTATCTCCCTAGCTTTTCCCCTATCTGTTCCCCTTGATCCAATAACCAAAGTGTACCTCTTGGCAAAACAGAGACATACTAAGTCCTTTACCTAGCCCTAAGGCCAGTCAGCAGGTAATGCCATGCCTGAAGATGGTTGTTAGATATTTTTAATATCACCCCTGGCAGTGGTCATCTCTGGGATTGAGCTGATGTAGATAAAGGACTTGGTAGAGAGTCTGGTACATAGTGAAGTAACTCAGTCAGTGTCAGCCGTTATTGTAGTCAACATCAAACCTAAAGAGCAGAGGCAGGATCAAGATCAGGGGCTCAGGTATTATGAGCAGGTGAAGATGAGTTATAACTGGCAGTTCAGAAACAGTCACAGGCCCCGAGATGATTCATGGGTGAGGCTGCAAGGGTGGTCCTGCCTGGTTTAAAGAGTCAGAGCAGGACCAATATATCCTGCTTCACCAACTGCCCCTTCCTTCCCCTGCTTACCTGGGATTCCTGGATCCCATGCGAGATTCCAAGGTCAGGGTGGGATTGACAGGAGAAGCCACACACTGTCACTCAGTTCAGGAGCACGTCTTCCTGTGTTCACTGCTACCGGCTCCACTGCTACTGTTGGGATCCCATGCCTTGTTGGCCCGAGACAGAGAAGCTGCTCCCAGGAGCCTGGACTGTGCCTTTCTAAAGCCTTGGAGAATCAGAAAGGGTATTCCAATCCAAGGTCCCTCCCCATAAGGACTTGAAGGCAGTATATGTACTGGCTAGGATCGTAAGCTCTGGAGCCAGACTACTTGGGCTCAAATCCCAGCTCTGCCCTAGCTGGTTTGGCTCAGTGGAGAGAATGTCAGCCTGCGGACTGAAAGGTCCTGGGTTCGATTCTGGTCAAGGGCACATGCCCAGGTTGCTGGCTAGGTCCCCAGTAGGGGGCGTGCAGGAGGCGTGCAGGAGGCAGCTAATCAATGATTCTCTCTCATCATTGATGTTTCTATCTCTCTCCTTCTCCCTTCCTCT
>NW_005871308.1:32055-33249 GCF_000147115.1 Myotis lucifugus
TAAAAGGGAGCAAATCATATTATAAACAGTATGCTACATACGCCAGGTCCACTGAAAACACATGCTGTGCAGATGCCTCTTTCCTGCAGCGACTGCGTCAAGCAGCAAGGATGGGACCGGCCTCCGGCACCCATAAGGACTTGAAGGCAGTATATGTACTGGCTAGGATTGTAAGCTCTGGAGCCAGACTACTTGGGCTCAAATCCCAGCTCTGCCCTAGCTGGTTTGGCTCGGTGGAGAGAGTGTCAGCCTGCGGACTGAAAGGTCCTGGGTTCGATTCTGGTCAAGGGCACATGCCCAGGTTGCTGGCTAGGTCCCCAGTAGGGGGCGTGCAGGAGGCAGCCAATCAATGATTCTCTATCATCATTGATGTTTCTATCTCTCTTCTTCTCCCTTCCTCTTTGAAATCAATAAAAAAATGTTTTTTAAAACATTCCAGCTCTGAGCTGTACTAGCTATGTGAACTTGGGCTAGTCACTTAACCCCTCTGAGCCTCAATGTCCTCATCTGTCAAATGGGAGTAATAATAGTACCTGCTTCACAGAGTTCTTAAGAGGAAAAAATTAACTAATATGTATAAAGTGTTAGGATAACTCCGGACACAAGGACATTCTCGATTATGTTAGCTCTTGTTAAGGAGCTCACAAGTGTAGTGGAGCAATCAGACTCATGCCCACATAATTCTGTTTAGGGCGACAGTCTTTCTCCATCTTGCTAGTTCCTTCCCTGCTCCTCAGGGACTCCTGGACCAGCTTCCGCATTTTAAAGACTGGGAGGCCCAGAGAGAGAGAAGTATCTTGCTCATGGTCATGTGTGCCGGGTCATTGGCAACGATGGGAC
Organism: Myotis lucifugus; assembly: GCF_000147115.1. Taxonomy (NCBI): domain Eukaryota; kingdom Metazoa; phylum Chordata; class Mammalia; order Chiroptera; family Vespertilionidae; genus Myotis; species Myotis lucifugus. Next base: position 32,896 of record NW_005871308.1, read on the forward strand.
CCGAGGAGTTTCAGATCCCACTTTCAGCATCCCCTGCCACCTCTCCCCACTTCCTTAGACCTTGGGGCATGGTTGTCTGTGAGCAGGGGTGAGTTCTGGCCACCTATAGGGTCCCCGGAGCCCAGAGCAGAGAGGTGCTCAGAAAGTGACAGAGGCAGGGCTTGCAAACACCTGTCCCTGGTGAGTCACCCACCAAACGCCAAACAGCCAGGGAGGTGCCTGCTAACAGGAGCCCCAGCTAGTGCTCTGTTGCTGCCAGGGACTCAGAGAGAAGACAGCCTGCAGCCAGGAGAATGGTACAGCAAATGTGTTCAAGGAGGAATGGAATGAGAGAGAGAGAGAGAGAGAGAGAGA
>NW_005871308.1:33349-35480 GCF_000147115.1 Myotis lucifugus
CCCCAGATTGTGGCCCGGGGTCTGAGCCTCCGGGCGCGGGTGTAGAGGCGGCACAGCCCTCCCCCTTCCTCGCGACTCCCAGGAAGGTCAGCGCGGGCAGGCGGGGTGCGCTCCTGCCGCGGGGCCTCACTGGCCACCCGGTCCCCACCTGAAACCGCGCCTGCCACTCCGCCCCAGCGGAGCCAATCACGCCAGATCTGCCCCGGGGGAGGTGGGGCTTATGCAAATCGTGTCGCCTCCGAGAGACACAAGTGATCCCAGAGCTGGGAGGCGGCTGCAGCGCGGATCTTGGGGAACCTGGCCGCCCACCCACGAGCCAGTCTCGATCCCCGAGTCCAGCTGAGGCTCGGAGCCATCCGGCGACCCGGCGAGCGGCCTCAGGTAACGCGGGCGGGGCTGGGCGGAGGCCCTTGTCCCCTCCCCCTCCGCTCTCCCTTCCCAATCTCGCTTGCTGCCCCCTCTGATTCATTTCCCTGGCCGCAGGTTCTGCCACAGGCGGCAGCATCTGGAGGGGGGACCCCCACCCACGTCCAGGCCCCATGGGTCCCAGGAAAGGAGGCAGAGCTGCTTCCTTATCCCCAGTTCAGGTGAAAACAACCACTGCTCTGGCCCCCAACACACACACACACCTGGGGGTGCAGTGTTGTTGGTACCAGAGGAGGCACCAGTCAACCTCTCTCCTTTGGAGATAGGCAGTCCACCCAGTCCCATGGCAACCTCCCACCTCCATAGATAACCTGGACCCCTATCACCCAGCCCCACCAGCCACTCAGCCCCCCTCCCCAAAACCCCCCTTCCTCCCCCTTTCTCTTCACAACACTTTCAACAGTGCCTCCTCACCAAGGTTCAGTGCCAGGCGGAGGCCCCATGTGTGGTCTTCTCATCCTGGTTGGAGGATGAACCAGGGACTCCAATCCCCAGGAGACCACCCCTACCTACCTGTCAGTCACTGCAACCAAGGTCCCAGCCTCCTCCATCCCCCTCACCCCTTACAGCAAAGCACCAAGTCCTCTCATTCTTCCTGTCAAATATCTTCCTAATCTGTACCCGCTCCGGCGCTCCTTGCACCAGTCACTCCCTCTGCGTGCCTATCTTCCTGCTGCTCTGCGGGGACTGTGCCAAAGCTCCATGCGGACCGACCGTGTGGCTCCTTTCCCTAAGGTGACCTGAGCCTGGAGGGCAGAAGAGCTGGTTCAGATCTTGTCTCTGCCTCAGTGCTGTCTGACTTTGGCCAAGTCACTTCCCTCTCCGATACGTTGTGAAATGGGGAAGGGGTCAGGACCCAGGGTGGACTGAATGAGATGGTCTTGAATGGCCACCCAACAGTGACACACCTGGTTCGATGGCTGATTAGGAGACAACAGGACCCTTCCCCTCTATCCCTGAACTATGGAGGTGTTTTAGAGAGGAGGCCTGGGGGGGAAGGGTTAGTCCTCAGTGAAGGGACATTGCTTCTTACCAAGGCCTAGGTCAAGACGACCCCCTCGCCAGGCCCGGGCCCCCTTTCTGCTGTTAGGAGTCCCTCCTAGACCAGCAGCCTACATGCATGGACAGCTCCAAGGTAGAGGTGGTCAGCAGGGCCTGTCCTTTGTTTATCATCCCCTGCCTCTCATGAACAAGGAGAGAGAGAAGCTGCAGCTTCTATGGCTGCTGCTTGGAGAAGAGCAAATGAAGGAGAGGGAAGAGAGAAAAATCTCCTGACCAGGGAGCTGTTATCACCATGGCAACCGCCTCAGCACCAGTTTCTCTGAAGCTGGGCGAGGGTGTGGGATTATTGCATCCCTCAGTCCCGCCCACCCTACTGCCACCTTCCCATCTGAAGCCCACAGCCCTGAGCTCTGCCCTCTGGAAGAAGCCTCTGGGCACAGAGAGCAGCAGCTCGGTGTATGGCCCTGCGCCAGCTCCTTTGCAGCTGGAGGGCAGCCCGCAAGAGGTAGGCAGAGGGGCCTGCGCACTCAGCCGGGCTACAGCACCAACAGAACGAGCCCCAGTGCATTCTTGCCTCCGCCTTGCTACTGATGGGCTCTACTTTACCTTGGGTGAACCCTTCCTATCATCAGGTCTGGCTTCCATCGCCTCTGAAGTTGGTGCAATGGCAGAACACAGATCCGATAGCTGAGCCGTCTTGAGA
>NW_005871308.1:36936-86260 GCF_000147115.1 Myotis lucifugus
TGTACTGGGTTAGAGGCGCTGGTGGGCTACTCCAAAGGGTGTCAGCTACTGTGACCTGGAGCTCAGTAAGATGGTCCCACTGAGGCTAAGAGGGAGATCAGAGCTATGGTTTTCCCCAAAAGGCAGGTAGGAGTGGAGAAGGCTTGCACTGGATAAGAGTAGCCATGATTTGGAGGGAGTGATTCAGGCAGTTAGCATGGATTCAGCTTAAGTGCTCATCTGAGCTCTTCCACTGACCTGCTGTGTAACTCAAGCTGATTTTCTCCTCTCTTTGGGTTTTCACTAACATAAGGGGATGATCTTAAAGGGCACTGCCAGTTTTGGCCTACCAATCTAAAAGTAATAGAGGGAATAAGGAGAAAGGAGGTGAAGACATAGTCCTTGGTGGGCCTGGGACCAAATGGGGGCCAAGAACAGGTATGGCCCCAGGAGACACAGAATTGTGGGAGGGAGGAGAACAGGGGCAGAAGGTGAGAGCCACACAGACACTATGACACACAGACTTGCAGTGCTCTCTGACAGACTTGCAATCTCATACATTGACACGCTCCCACCCACACCCTGCACCTGATGCAGACACTCAGACACATTCCACAGGAGACAGCGGAAGAGGCTCCGCCTCCCCCAGCAGACACGTCCACCTCTGTGTTCTCTAGCTTCCTTGACTATACCCTGAGTCTTCAATGTACTTTGGACTTGAGGAGGGAGCAGCTGGGTTAGGAGCCTACTTCCTTCTGCCCATGGTGTTCCAGAAGTGTCCTTGACTCTTGCCCCAGTGCAACTGTTTTGAACCTCACAATTCCAGGTTTCTGAAGGTGGCCTACACCCCTCCCCCCCATGGCTTCTCCTGAGGGAATACAGGATTTCTCATCCTCTGAGGGTGGTAGGTAAGGGAGGATGTAGCCACCCCCATTGCTCCTTGATCTTCCTCATGGCCTGTGGGAGGAATCTGAGGCCCAGAGATATCTTGTAACTAACTGGAAGCCAGGCAGCAAAGGCGGGGGCATGGGACAGACCAACCTCTGTTTATGGTGCTCTCAGCAGTAAAGATTAGAAGCCACACTGGCCTGGGGTGGGCTGTGAAAGGGGCATTCCTTCTTCTGGCCTGAGGGCTTCCTTTTCTAGAGTATCTTCATGGCAGGCTACCCTGCAATTGGATTCTGGGGCCCTTCCAGACTCCAAGCAGGTCCAAGTCACCTCCCAGGCCATGTCCTGGGAAACTCAAGCTCTGGAGGGACATTCCTCCCACGGAGCTCAGACAGGAGTGTTCATCCAGGGCCCAGTGGGGCATCACTGTGACCACGCTTCCTGGGGAGGGTTGCTCTGCAAACACTTCTTCTGGCACAGGCTACCCGAGGGGCTCACGTGCCAGCTGAGCACTGACTCTTCATCTGCCCCAAACTTGCTTCTCAGCAACACCATCTCCATCCACTCAAACCCAAATCTGAGCATCCGCCTAAACTCCTCCGTCCCTCTCACATCCATTCGTTTACCAAGTCCTGCCAGTGCCCGCTCCTGACAGTTCTCAGTCCATCCCCATCTCTTCACATCCCTTACCCTCGCGTCATCATCTCTCATCCAAACTATGCAGCAGGCCCCTCTCTGCTCTCCATACCTTCCCCCGCCCAGGTCGTCTTGCACACTGTAACCAAAGGAAAAATTCTAAAACACATTCCTTCTCCCTGAGTTCCCAGCACCTAGGTCAGGACCTGCCATATTGTGAGCATTTGAAGGAATGCTATCTTCCTAGCTCTTGCTTTAAAACCCCTCCAGGTAAAGGCTGAACTTCTTGACATGGATTGAAGGCCCTTTATAATCAGCTGCCTACCTGCCTCTTTGACCTAATTATGAGTTACTGAAAGTGGGCTTGTGTCTACTTTATCCCCATGACTAGCACAGGCCTTAGCACATAGTCAGCCTCAATAAATGCTCAGGGAATGAATGAATGAACTAACGGAAAGCAGAATCTAATCAGGGTCACCAGTGCTACTAGCTAGACTTCTATTTGTACAGAAGAAAGAGGGAGAGAGGCTTCCCGCTGGGATGGCCTGGAAGGCCTTGAAGAAGTTAGGAGGTGGTACCAGGGGGACACAGGAGGAACCCGCCTCGGGTCCCTGGTAGGAGAGGAGTCTGCGGAGGCAGGTAGGGCTGAGTGTGAAAGCTCTGAATAGCAAGGAGAGAATTAAGACTCTATTCTATGGGTGTGGGGAGCTATGGAAGGTGTAAATGGGAAGAGAGGATGAAGATTGTGGTATGCAGCCCCTGTCAGTGAAAAGGAGGGGAGCGGAGACCTGAAAGGCTAGAAATCCTGGAAACCTGCACCCAGTTTTTGTGGGAGGGGCGGAGAGGGGCGGTAGGAGCTCCTATGGGAAGGATGTGGTGAAGGAGAGAGCCCAGCTGTAAGAAGATGGGGCTTGTTGAGGGTGGTGGTGAGAGGAGGGATCCTGGCTGTGGGAATGTGGGTTTGTTGTGGGAGGGAGCTGTTGTAGAGAAAGGGAACCCTGTTTTACGGGGACTTGGAGGACGGCTGCTTGCGCCTGTCCCCCAGGCCCCGCCATGGGGAAGACCAACAGCAAGCTGGCCCCGGAGTGCTGGAGGACCTGGTTCAGAACACCGAGTTCAGCGAGCAGGAGCTGAAGCAGTGGTACAAGGGCTTCCTGAAGGACTGCCCCAGCGGCATCCTCAACCTGGAGGAGTTCCAGCAGCTCTACATCAAGGTGGGCGGGCCCGGTGCGCGTGGGGGCGGGGCCGGGCACCCGGGGGGCGGACCGAAGGGGCGGGGTGGGCGGGGCCAGGCACCCCGGGGTCGGGCCGGAGGAGGCCAGGCCATCGCGGCGCCCCAACTCCCTGCGTCCCCTCCTCAGTTCTTCCCCTACGGCGATGCCTCCAAGTTTGCTCAGCACGCTTTCCGCACCTTCGACAAGAACGGCGACGGCACCATCGACTTTCGGGAGTTCATCTGCGCCCTTTCCGTCACTTCCCGCGGCAGTTTCGAGCAGAAACTCAACTGGGCCTTTGAGATGTACGACCTGGACGGCGACGGGCGCATCACGCGCTTGGAGATGCTGGAGATCATCGAGGTGCGCTGGGGCGGGACCGAGAGGCGGGGGTGTGCGGGGTGGCGCGCCCCCTGTCTTCGCTTCCCCCTGTCTGCACCGCCCTCTCCAGCCAGCTCCTCGGGCCTCAGGAGCGTCCTCGCTGCACCCACCTCTCCTCCCACCCCGCTTCCCAGGCCACCTAGCATGGGTTGGGAGCGTGGTGTTGGACAGGCCTTGTGCTAAGTCCTTTACCCAACAACCCTGGAGGGTAGGTACTGTCAGAAACCCCATTTTACAGATGAGGAAACGTAGCTAGTGGTGGTTCATGATTCAAATCCAGGGAGTCTGACTCCAGAGCCTAAGTTCTTTTAGCTCCTTGTTCTTTCAAGAAATGTGTATTGAATGCCTGTCATGTGCCAGGCGCTGTTCAGAGATCCTGCTTTCACGGGAAGCAAGGAGACTATAGTTAGGAGACTTCACAGCAGTCCAGTCAGGATCTGATGGAAGTGACAGCCATGGAGGGTCAGTAGAAGTGGTTGGATATGGGATTTATTGGGATTTATTGCAAAATTAGAGCGGACGAGATTCACTGAAGGATTGGACGTGGGTATGAGAGAAGGAGAGTCAAGAATAGTGTCAAGGTTTTTGAACAACTCGAAGAATGAATTTGCTGTTTCCTGAGACAGGAAATGAATGCCTGGGGAGGAGCAGGTGGAAAGCGAAGAGTTGGGTTTTAGACATGTTAGTGTGAGATGCTCATTAAATATCCAGTCTTAACGATCATACATCACATCACCTTCCAGCATCCTCCCCATTTCCCAGTGTTCTCCCTGCCCACTCCCAAACCCCCTTCACTCACCCCCAATCCTCCTGCCCCCTGTTCCTCACCAGGCTATCTACAAGATGGTGGGCACCGTGATCATGATGCGCATGAACCAGGATGGGCTCACGCCCCAGCAGCGTGTGGACAAGATCTTCAAGAAGATGGACCAGGATAAGGATGACCAGATTACTCTGGAGGAGTTCAAGGAGGCAGCCAAGAGTGACCCATCCATTGTGCTGCTGCTGCAGTGTGACATGCAGAAGTAGAGAGCAAAGGCTGGTGAGGGGCAGGGCCCTGGCCAGCAGGAGCGTGGCCACCTCCCAACCCCATGACCTCTCTGGCTGGCCCTTCCTAGGGGGAGGGGTACTCCAGCCTCACTCTCTGGCCCACCCACCCCTCTGCCCAAGCCCTTGCTCCCCTCAATCAAGATCTTTGAGGGACCACTTCACCCTGGAAAAGAGAGATCCTCAGGTATCCTGTGGTCTAGACCCACCCCCAGTCTTGGCCCAGAACTAACATCACTGGGCAAAGGGGAGTTAGCCTTTGCCCCTACAGGCAGGGTTAAGGAGGGAGGCTGGGGTTCTGCTTTGAAAGTCCGTTCTTCCTGGGGTTATATTGTATAAGATGTGGTTCCACACACCCCAGTTAAAGGGCCAAATTGGGTCTGTCCTTTATTAAGGACCCAGATCCCTTACAGGTGGTCTCTGTCCTGTTCCCTCGACTCTCCCTGGCTCTTTTGGCTCCTGTCTTTGGAGCGTTCATTCGGTCCTTTTTTCAGCTAACGGTCATTGAGCCCCTGTTCAATGTCAGGCACCTCTAGGTGCTAAGGATATGGTAGTCTACAGGACTCATTCTGTGCCCTCCGGAAGCTCACACAGTGAGGCAGCCTTCCAGTGGTCAGAGACGTTGAACACAGCTGAGCACAGGGTAGGTAAGGCTGGTTAGTTTGAGAGGAACTATTAAATCTTTCCACTCCGTTCTATGCAGAGCTGCAGGAGGATAAATGAAGTGTTTGGAAGCCTAGGAACCATGTAAGTGGAAGTTTTAAGAAAAATTGAAATTTATGCAATACCTAATTTTTTTTAGTACCCTTAAAAGGAGCTAAAGTAATTTTATTAGTTTAGGGTATTAAAACATACTCTATATTACTTGATTTCTTATAAAATAATAAAATGAATACAGAAATGCTAATTTTCATGGGGAAAAAGAGCTGAGAGGAAAAAAAAGAGGGAAACACCACCAAACTCACCAGAAAACACTTTTTCTTATCAAGCTAAATCCTGAGCTGTTGCCATCAGCAGCTTCTACTGCTTCCTTTTTACTGATCTTTTTCAATTCCATGAGCAACTCTGTTAGTCTGGTTAGGTGCTGTCTTCAGAAACACAAAAACAAGGTTCGCTGAGAGTGAGACTGTGTATTTCCCACATCTTGGTAGTTCCTTTCTGGATTTGATCTAGTTTCAAGGATGGGCTTGTTCTTTCACTGCTACAGGAGTAGAAGGAGCTAGAAGAAGAGCCCATCTGGCCAGTGTTTAGGTGCCAGGCTGCATTTATGGACCAAATGCCTAAAAATGTGCTGGGCATGCTCCATTTGAAAAGCTTTTTCTAACTCCAAATCCTAAATCGGGCAGGTAATTCATCATCTTCTAAGTGCACTGGCTTTGCTTCCCAATGTCTGCTTTCCGATTTTGGATCCATGAGCTTTACAGCTGCATGCTTTACAGCTGCTAGACAGTTCATCTTGCTTCTTTAAGTCTTTCCCTTTACTTTCTCTTATACTTGTGATCAGAAGTTAGCTTTCATGTGCAGTGACCGTTGACTTCCTCTTGAACTGCTGGTGAAAACAGTCTAGTACACAGGTGCTGTCAGCCCAGGGTGGGAACAGGGAATGGTTGCTGAGTTGGGGGTGCGGATTGTACCTGCAGGGAAGCAATGAAGCTTGTCTTTTACTTCTGAGTGTTCACCTGTCCTCTCTCTCTGCAGGATGTCCTCTCATCTTGGGGATGTGGACCTTTGGTCCAAAACTCTACTGGGCCTTCCTTCTTGCTGCTCTTGGAGGTAGCGAGGCCACTGGATCGCCACCTCTTTCTATCCTGCCTATGACCTGCCTGTTACCAAGGCTAGGGAACTCACATCCTCAGGCAGTCACCAGTAGGCTTTTATCCAGTAACGCCTCAAAGGATGTTCCATTGCTCTCAGGAGCTGGCCATGAGGTGTATCTTGTGCTGTCAATCGGCACCCCAGATACTCAATAGCCTGACTCAGCTGACACTTCCAATGGAAGGCTTTTTGCAAAGTGGGGTTCCCATCCCCCAAACGTTGAATCTAACTCAACTCCCAATCACACAGAACTTCATGGCTTTCAAAGGCTTGCCATCCACCCCATCTTATTCTACGCTCACAGCCTAGGGAAATGGGGATTTCATTTCCCATTTCCTTTCTCCAGACTTGGAGACCGAGGCACAGAGAAGGGGAGTCTCTTGTGCAAAGGCACAGAGTCAGGAGGTGGCACAGTGCCAAGACTTGAACCCAAGACTCTAAGCAGGTTCTTCCCTTCCGAGTCTCTCCCCTACTCATTTATTTGACTTTGAGTTGCACAGAGGTTGGCTGGGGGGCAAGCTAAGTTAGTTTGGTCTTTTACAAGCTTCCTGCTAAGAAGTTCCTGAAGCTGTGGTCTTCCAAAAAGAAATAGGAGCTTGGGTGAAGTCCCCACATTTTCGAGCACCTTGTTTTCTGTTCTGGGCAGCTCTGCCTACAAATCCGTGCTGTCCTAGGAGGCCTCTGACTCGGAACCCTGGAAGCATCTTGCACTGTCTCTACCATCAACTTCCTCCCTAAGAGAACTGCTTTTGTGTTTTCCCAGCTGGTAGGCAAGTCCTACCTGCGAGGGCGTGTTTGATCACTCCAAGCTTTTGGACACACATCCCTGGCTGATATTTGCTGGTGAGGCCAAAGACCCAGCAGTGCTGAATACAGAATACCAGGCCAGGGACCGGGATCACCATCTCGCTAATGGGAGGAGCCATAGACGGGCCAGGCCTGGCTCCCACATGCTCCTGATGTCCTAAGGACGCTGCCTGGGAGCTCCGGTGGTAGAGCACTGGCCCTGCTGTGAGAAGAGAGGCAGTCCTCCCATCTCTGCCCCAGCTGAGAGGGACTTGTCACAGAGCACAAGGTTAGCAGAGATGGAAGTACGACTCACATAGACTCAAAAATATACAGACAGTTAAGACGTTGATATATCCAGACTCTCCTTTGAAGTTCTGTATCTTCTTGCAGCAACTCTGAATTGCACGATTCCAAATCTATCTTCTAACTGTATTCTGTCCTCATTCAATCTTTGGTCCAACTGATGAGCTCCTTCTGATCTCTAAAAATCATCAACAAGGGCTACTTCAGATGGCCACTGCAGTCCTTGGAGCTATCGTCAGGATTACATAACCTACCTTAAATCAAAAATTAAGGAAAAGGAAGCCCATAAGCAAAGGCACTTTATCTTTTTCTGACAATGGCAGAGTCCCTAGAGGTAGAAATGAATTTTGAGAGAGAGAGAGAGAGAGAGAGAGAGAGAGAGAGAGAGAGAAGGGGAGAATAGAATACCTGGGGTTTCTAAGCAAGGTAGTAAGCTGACACTGTAAATTTTTACACAAAAATTTACTAAAACAGCAAATATTTCCTGAAGACCCACCCTGGGCGAGGCTTTGTGCTGGCTTTAGAGATCACTGTGGGGGCAAGAATATATTTTCTACATATTTTATTCATCAGTTTTGAAAAAAATTCAAATCCTGCAATTGAAAAGTCTCAGAAAAACATGGGATTTTTCTCTCTGAGATTTTCAGGGTTTTCTTTTCCCTTTGCCAGAGTGTGGGGCAGGACCAGGCCTCTCAGGGGATCTGGCCCTTTCTACTTGGCGGAGGCTCTGGGAGTGTTGAGGCCTGGGGCAGGAGGGGGCTGGGTGGCACCGGGGTGCTCCCAGCTCATTCACCACTCTGGCCCTGTCCCCTCCGGATGTGCTGCTCCTGGCTGTGCCCACAGTGACTGTCCTCACTGTTCCACCCTGTGCTGTGGTGTGTGTGTGTGTTTTCACTGACAGTGAATAAAAGGTGTGACTGTGCCAAGGGTTCCTGCTCTTCTCTAAGCTGGGAGAGGGCTGGAGAGAGGGGCAAGGGGGGGCTCACACCGTGGGGGCACCTCACCGGGGGGGAAACGTGGGACGGAGGTCCTTATTCTAGCAAGGACCCTGGTTACATGAAACAGAGACCCACTTGACAGTTCAAAGAAAGGAGTGAGCAGATTACAAGGGACCCTAAAGGTGGAAAATCAAGAACGACTGGGCCTTCAGGAACTAGAACTAAGAATGGGCCTCTCTCTTTTCTCTGGGCCTCACCGGCTCTTTTCCCCTTGGCAATATTTGCATCTTTTCCTGGGTTTCTCTCCAGACTTCCTGGGTTTCCCTGCACAAAGTGGCTGCATCCTAACTCTGTATCAAGACTCACCAGCGAGGACAATGCCCCTCTGTGTCTCTTAGCTCCAGTTCAAAAGCAAAATAATCTGATTGGTTCAGCTTAGCTTTGGGTGGGACCCCTTGGTCCAATCATCTATGGCCAGGCCAGGTGCTGATATGAGGGGTCTTCAGGCAGAGCAGTTCCCCCAGAAGGAAGCTAGTGGCAGCAGAAAGTGGGGCTCGGCTTCTCCCTCTGCCCAGTGGAAGGCATCATTCAAGCCCAAATGAACAGATGGGGGGGGGGGGGTGTCGGGGAGAAGCTATGAGCCAGGATTACAATGGTCCATGAGGTGCACTATGTACTAATTAGGAAAAGGGATCCCCTCTGATTGGACACATCCCTGTAAGTATGCAGCCAGACCATGGTGGCACCTTCGGGCTAATTAGGAAAATACACCCCTTCTTCTGAGCAAACACAGCCTTGTCATGTCATGTGCACAGCTTGACAAGTGGAGTGCGGTCAGAGGTTGAGTAGAGCATAATTTGTTTGTTATACCATTCACAGGAGCCCCGCCCAAAGCCCTGAGACCCCCTACACTGACCCAAATATGGAAAGGATTGGGGATGGGAGCTGGTGGTGAAATGTTCCTCTCAGAAGACCCCTCAGTAGTCAGAGAGGCACTATCCCCTGCCTGGGGTTGGGGACAGTGGCAGCTGCTGGTGCCTGCTTCCTTCTGAAACGCTCAATTGCTCTTACAAGGGCTTTCTCAAGGACGCTCGGAGGGGGCCAGCTGCCTTGGCAGGAAGCAATTAGGACGGAGGAAGGAGACTGACCTGGCCTCAGGGCAACCATGAACCTAAGGAGGTGACTCAGAAGTCTGAGAGCTGGGGGCTACCATTCCTGGCTGAAGCCACACTGGGGGGATGGGGAGTCCTGCCTCCTTCCTGTCTTGGAGTGCATAGGCCCTGGATTACCATCTCCTTAAAACTTCCCCTAAGCCCTCATCATCTCTAGCCCAGGTGAGTCCACCTCCTGCTCTCAGGCTTGCTCTCTGCACCATCTACCTGCCCCAGAGCGATCTCCCTAAAGCATAAATCTGACCATGTCAACTCTTCAGAAGTCTCCCCCCCCCCCCCCCCGCCCTCAGGATCAACCTCCCCCAAGGGCTTGGGGGATCTTTCTCCTGGTGACTTCAAAAGCCTGTTCTTCCTCCACCTCCCCCTCCTGCACCCTGGATTTGAGGCACCCCGAATTGCCCCCCATTTCCCTAAGGGATCTCTTAGGCTTCTGCGCCTGTACACAAGCCATTGTCCCCCTCCCGTCCCAAAGATCTCCTCTGGGGGGCCCTCCCAAACTTCAAACTGTTGGCTCCTCACGTGTACACAGTTCATCATGTGATTCCCTGTCAGCTGAGCTGGGCAAATGTGTAAAGGAGACTGGGTTAGTTGAGGCTTTGGGTCGCAAATAAACAAAATCAAACAAGCTCAAGCAAAAAGAGAGGCTTAGTGGCTCATGTAATTGGGAAGTTCGGGCTCTGCTGGATCCAGAGGCTCAACGTTGCACCTTCTCTCCCTCCCTCCTTCTGCTTTTTCCTCTCTGTGACCCTATTGTCCTCCCCAGGTGGGCATCCCCCATGATCTTTCACCTGCTTCAGGGAAAGGAGGGTTCCCAGATCACATTGCCCCAGAGAAGAAAGAGCCCAATCTCCAAGTATCCAAATATAAGAGTATGGCAGAGTGACCCAGCTGGACCTCATGCTCATCCTTGGTTCAATCACTGTGTCCAAGAAAATAGGGCTCTACAGTTGGTCAGACTTGGGCCACATGCCTATTCCTATGACCAGGGAGGCAGGGAAGCAGGGCCAGTTACTAGAAGAAGAAGGTGGGAAAGGTTGCTAGTAAAAAAATAAAATAAAAACAGCGCCCAGCTGGTGTGGCTCAGCGGTTGAGCATCCACCCAGGAACCAAGATGTTACCTGTTCGATTCTTGGTCAGGGCACATGCCTGGGTTGTGGGCTTGATCCCCAGTAGGGGACGTGCAGGAAGCAGCAGAATGTCTCTATCTCTCCATCCCTCTCCCTTCCTCTCTCTCTAAAAACCAATAAAAACATATTTAAAAAACAAACAAAACAATAGCCACCAACTCTTCAGGGAGGCATTTGTTGAAGTGATGTGGAGAATATCATGGAAATTTAGAGATGGGCTCTTTAGCCAGAGCCTCAACTGGGACTTGAGAAACTGTCAGGATCAGAGGTAGCTCCCTCTCAGGGCAGCATGGTTCCTCTTTTGTAGGGTCTCTACTCCCTTCTGCACATCTTCCATCTTTACCTGCTGATCGGCTCATTCTGCTCACAGCTCACTAAGGCTCATCCAGGTCTCTTGGAAGCCAACTGCATTTCACGGCATCCTCAGCTTCCACACTTGCGGTTGACTTTCCAGTCCCTGTTCCCCAATTCCAAATTCTTGAAAAAGAGGAATCTGGCCCAGATTAACTTTTCAACCGAGGCCACACAGGTCAAAGTTCACTGGACAGCATGGGGATGGCTCACCTTTGGGTCAGGTGCTCACTCCCACCCGAGTAACTACCTATTCAGTGATGGCGAACCTTTTGAGCTCGGCGTGTCAGCATTTTGAAAAACCCTAACTTAACTCTGGTGCCGTGTCACATATAGAAATTTTTTGATATTTGCAACCATAGTAAACAAATACTTATATTTTTGATATTTATTTTATATATTTAAATGCCATTTAACAAAGAAAAATCAACCAAAAAAATGAGTTCGCGTGTCACCTCTGACACGTGTGTCATAGGTTCACCATCACTGACCTATATGATCTCCTAAGTGATTTCTTCCTCCTCCTCCTCCTCCTCCTCCTTCATGAGGCACCTGAGAATAATTGACCCCTTCCTAGAGTTTCATTATTTATTGTTGTGTAACAAGCCACCCCAAAACTTAGTGCTTAACACAACAACAATTTATTTTTTTTATGACTCTGTGGGTTGGCTGGGCTCAGCTGGGAGGTTTTCCTGCTTCATGGCTGTGGTCACTCATCCAGCAATCCCACTGGAGCTGAGCTGGAGCTAAAACAGCTAAGACGGCCCACTCATATGTCTGGCAATTGATGCTGAGAGTCTCGGGGGAAACTACTGTTCTCCACTGGCTACTTATCCTCCAAGGCCGCTCGGCCTCACCCTGTGGGCTTTCCGGCAGGACATCCAGACTTCTTTACCTAATAGCTGGCTCCCAAGAGGGCAAAAATGGAATCTGCAAGGCCTCTGAAGGCTTAAGCTTGGGAACTGTATAACATCCCTTCTACAGCATAATATTAGTCCACTCAGATTCAACCCCACCGCTGGATGGGAGAAATGTCAGTCACATTGCCAAAGGGCAGGCAGGATGAGAGAGTTTGGGCTCATCTATGGAAACAATCCACCAAGCCTTGAGAAGGGCGAGTGAAAACATACTTCCCCAATCCTAAATATTGTATTGTTATTATTTCCCCTTTCCTCCCACACAAGGTTTGGTTAGTTCCTCCCAGGATGGCAGAGTCTGTCCAGGTCCCTCCATTCTGTACCCCGTCCCAGGCAGACGCCCTCCAGGCCAAGCCAGTATTTTTTCCTGCTGTTTCCACCCACCTGTGCACACTTCTAGGCTCGCCATGAGACTCCAGGATGGTGGTTCAGGAGTCTCTGATTCCAGCGCTCGTCTTCCACCCGCCCTCCAGCCAGCCACTTCATTGCCCTTAACTACTCAACCCAAGCTTGGTAGGTGGGGCCTGGGAGTGCGCGCCCCCTGCTGGCTATTGAGGGCCCAGCAAGAACTCGGGTCTGGAGAGAGAATCAATCCCTGGGAGTCTCTCAGATCTGGTCCCCCCCACCCCCCACCCCGCACGCAGAGAGCCTGGTCCCGACGCGGACAAGGGCCCTTCTGCGCGGGTGGGGAAGAGCTGCCGGGCTGGGTCTGCCACTGTGCGCCCGGCCGGAAGCGGGCTCCCGCTGGTGGACGGAGCTGTGCATCCACTACCCCCCACCCCCTCCGCGGAATGGACTAGGGTTCGAGGGAAGGGGACGCCGCTCAGGGGGCCCCCGGGTCCTTGCAACGGAGGGGGGAACAAGGTTAGCTTGGGGGCAGGGGACAGCTAGCTTTTCATTCTTTCTTTAGGATTCATCATCCTGGGAAATAAGTTGCCAGCCCACCCCCCTCAGCTCCCGGTTTTTTCACACATTCTAAGTTCCACCAAGCCCCTCTTTCAGGCCCCCCCTCCACCTGAGGAGCCGGGAGAAGGCCAGCCCCCCCACTCCCCACCCCCATTTCGTTTCGGGAATTGGGCGGTTCAGGGGAGGAGGGCCCTAGCTTACCCTCTTTTGCAACACACACTGACAGCCAGCCACGCGCGGGCCACTGAGAAGGGCGAAGGTTTGCACCCCCGCCCCCACCCCGTCCTCCCGCGGGCTCGCACGGCCCACAGTTCCCTGCCGATTCCCGCTCCCTTTTTCGCCCGGGACCGCGCCTCGCTCCCGCAGCTCAGCCCGCGAGCTCCGCGTCTGCGCCGCCCGCCCGGGCCGGCTGGGTCCCGGCCGGAGATGGAAGCCGGGGAGCCCCGGGAGCCGCGCGAGCCCGGGCTGGGGGCAGAGACCGCCGCGGCCACGGCCTCGCGCTGGGAGGAAGCCAACACTTTCTGCGGCAACCTCACGCCCAAGAAGACACCCAAATCGGTAAACACGGGGCGCGGGTGTTCGGGGAGGGGAGGGGGAGGGTCCCGGGGAGGGGTCGAAGGCCGCCTGGAGAGGGACCCGTGGCGCCGCTCCGGAGGGAACACCGCCCCTTAGCACCGGAGTGCGCCCGGCAGCTGGCGCGGGCTCGGGGTTATTTTGGGAGCTCTGCTCCGTGCTTTTTCCCGGGCTCGGGTTCCCCGCCAGGATCCCCCTCCCCCATGCTGCCGCTAGGGCCCAGCTCCGGGCCCCGAGGCCAGCCCCTCCCGGTGCGGCTGCCTGGGGCGCACGGGCAGCACTGGCGGCCAAGCCGGTCAGTGAAGCCCGCAGAAGCGACCCGGACCCCAGAAACCAGACTCTGGAAACCCGGCTCCTCCTTGCTGTGCGCTCCGGTTTCTGCCATCCGGGTACTGGGCTTCGTACTCGAGCCTATGCATTTGGGGTCTGGCTCAGGGCCATGCGCCCTGGACTGGGGCGCTGTGTTCCCCGCGCCCTGAGGGTGCGCTCAGGGCTCTGCGCCCCTGGTCCTGGGCTTCCGACGCTGGACTCTGCACCTCAGCTCCCTGCGCAGTGGGCGTTCGCAGCCCTGCTACCTCCATGGTGGGCTCAGCCCTACAGGACGCACGGAGAGGAGAGAGGTGCTCTTCCAATCCCACAAGTTCTTGATGCCCTGGTTGCCCCTGGGCCTTGCTGATTCCCGCTTATCAGACATCAGTGCTTGCGGAGGGGACTGAGAACAGAGGCTGGCTCAGAGCATCCTCCAAAAAAGAGCTCCAGCCTGACCTTAGTGTGTCCTGCTACTGCCTTCCAAAGACCCTACCCCAGGAGGCCCACCTGTCAACAGTCATTTCCTGCAGCAACAGGGGCACTGAGGTGAGTTAGGCTGACCCTGCCTCAGGCTCACACTGCCCTGAGGGGGAGCCCCTGCAGGTGGTGAGTGCTCAGGTGAAAGGCCCTACCAGTGCAGGGGGTGCAGAGAGGAGTGGCTGCCCGCTGAAGGAGGCTCTGTAGAGGTGGCCTTTGCGCTCATCTTAAAGTGGTTTTGCCATGCAGAGAGAGAAACAGGATGGGCAGAAGGCATGCAGATGGCCACTGAGGGGGAGAAGGCAGGATCTTTGGGAGAAGAGTTGGAGGAATGCCAGAGGCCCATGGAGGGCCTTGAGTACCATGTTAAGGAGCCGGGACCTTATTCGGTGGAGTTAGGGGTTTTATTTATTAATTAATATAATTTAAGTTGATTTCAGAGAGGAAGGGAGAGGGAGCAATATATCAAAACATCAATGATGAGAAAGAATCATTGATCGGCTGCCTCCTGCACGCCCCACACTGGCCATCGAGTCTGTAACCAGGCATATGCCCTGACCAGGAACTGAACCATGACCTCCTGGTTCATAGGTTGACTCTCAACCACTGAGCCATGCCAGCTGGGTGAGGTTAGGGCTTTTAAAACTAGGTTCCATGGAGCCCCGTGAATCCAATTAATTTTTTTCTTCTTCAAAGTATGTTTTAAACCGTTAAAAATGTATAATAAAATTCAACTCACTTAAATGTGCTATGTGGATGTTTTTGTGCACCTTGGAGACTACCAACATATTAATTTATGCTGCGGATTGATTTTTTTTAAGCAAACCACAGAATAAAGTTTTTCCTGTGATCTGTTTAATAGAAGAGTATCTTGAGATTGCTGACAATTATTGCTGAGTCTCTTGAGGCTTGTAGTTTAAAACAAAACAAGGCATTTGCAACCACTTATTGGTGTGAATCAGGGCTTTCTCAATACTGCAAAACCAGCCAACGCAGAAACAAATTGACTAGATGATGAAGCTTAAGTCTGCACTGGCATCCTAACTTCCAGTTTCGAATGTGCCATCACCCAAACAACTGTGTTGTCATTGGTTGACATTATAATAAATACTTTATGCACATGTAATGTATTTGAATTTGTACAATAAATGTATACCAATACGATGTAATATCTGGTTTACATATTGGGGTTTCTCCCAAGAGTTCATTTGAATAAAAGATCAACCTACTTTTTCAAAAACCATGAAAACCAGTTCTAGCCGGTTTGACTGAGTGGACAGAGTGCCGGCCTGCAGACTGAAGGGTCCCAGGTTCGATTTTGGTCAAGGGCACATGCCCTGGTTGCGGGTTCGATCCCCAGTAGAGGGCGTGCAGAAAGCAGCCAATCAGTGATTCTCTCATCATTGATGTTTCTCTCTCTCTCCCTCTCTCCCTTTCCCTTCCTCTCTGAAATCAATAAAAATATATTTTAAGCCGAAACCGGTTTGGCTCAGTGGATGGAGCGTCGGCCTGCGGACTGAGGGGTCCCAGGTTCGATTCCGGTCAAGGGCTTGTACCTGGGTTGCGGGCACATCCCCAGTAGGAGATGTGCAGGAGGCGGCTGATCGATGTTTCTCTCCCATCGATGTTTCTAACTCTCTATCTCTCTCCCTTCCTCTCTGTGAAAAATCAATAAAATATATTTTAAAAAAATATATATATATATTTTTTTTTTTTAAAAAAAAACCACAAAAATGCATGAAACTATTATGGAATTATGCCTGATTTTTCAGCAAGGGATTAATTTGTTTCCATTTTCATTTTAGAAAGATCACCCTGGGCAGTTGTGAATAGATTGAAGGGGGTGCATCTGGCAGCAGGCATACCAGTAAGGAGGCTGGTTCCTGTCTGAGGAGCAAGCTGTCATGGTCTGGGGATGGAGAGAAAGGGATGGACGTTGGAAATTAGGGTGGTGAGTGGAGCTCACCAACTTATTTCCTCCCCAAGCTCCAAGGAACCAGGGAACTCAGGCCCAGCTGTCAGTCATGACCTCTCTGTCAGCCTCTGACCCTCACAAGGTGCTTGGTGGCTTCCTGGCCCCTACTCCTTCCTGCCATAGTCTCTACTCCCACAAGCTATATTGGGGGCTTTAGGCCTCATGCGCCCCATCAAGGCCTGTCCTGGGCTTATTCTCATTCCCAAGAGCCTGAGTGAAGTTTTTAAGCCCTGAGATCCCTAGGAGACCCTCACCTCATGGGTCAGAGGACTTCCTCATTGCAGACCTATCTGTCTCTCTCCTCCAGCAGCCCTGCTCCTTCTAAGTCCGTCTAGAAATAACAGCTTCTGGCCATGTTCCTATCTTGGTCCCAACAGGCAGAATTATATCAGCCAAAATGAGAGCTCCTCAGACAGGCTGAATGGCGTTGAGCTGCTCTCCATTATCCCCCCACCCCTCCTCCACCCCACCCCGAAGCCAGCAGGGGGACACCAGCCTGGCCCCAAGCCCTGGTGGAAGGCAGAGAGAGCTGGCAGGACCCTGGCTCCCTGGAGGCCAGTGCTCTCAGGCTGAGTTCTGGTCTAGGGTAAGGGTCTTTCTAACCCACCCAATCTGGAATCCGGACTTCTTTCTGACTTCTAGAGGGTCACCTGACAACACATGACAGGGTGGCCCCCCTCTGCAGCTAGGTCCAGGAGGGTCTCTAAGTGCTTGCTCCTCCCCAGCTCTGGCCAACTCCTTTCACCTGTTCCTTCAACTCCACCTGGAGCCCTCATCTCTGCCAGCTGGGATCCATATTTCCTGCAGCAGCTCCTGACCGCTTGGCCCTTAGGCTCCACGTGACTTGCACAGCGTCAGAGGAAGCTGAGTGGGGAGGCAGGGCCCTGCCCTTGGAACCTCCATTCTGAGAGCAAAGAGAGCCCTGTCCTTAGAATCCTCACTGGGAGAGCTCTGTGCCCCTCACCATTTCTTCCAAATCTGGAAAGGAAAGTGCTGTGTGGGGCGTGTCCCAGGGAAGTGGCTGAAGTAGCAGGGGTTGGGGTCTTCTGGGAGTTGAGGGGCATATGGGGGAGTGCTGCTGTGTGGACAGAGGCCAGAGACTTGGGGTCTTATCCCGGCTCTGCGTTGACTTGGCTGTGTGACCTAGAGTAAATTTCTGTCCCTCTCTGAGCCTCTTTCCCTATATATATATTTTTTTAAATATATTTTTATTGATTTCAGAGAGGAAGGGAGAGGGAGAGAGAGAGATAGAAACATCAATGATGAGAGAGAATCATTGATCGGCTGCCTCCTGCACACCCTCCGCTGGGGATCGAGCCCGCAACCTGGGCATGTGCCCTTGACCGAAATCGAACCCGGGACCCTTCAGTCCCCAGGCTGATGCTCTGTCCACTGAGCCAAGCCAGCTAGGGCTCTTAACCCATATTTAAAAGAAAAAAGTGGAGACTCCTAGAGTCAAGGCAGCTGGGATAGTTTTCTTGCAATTGCTCAAGATGGGATGGGATGGGGTCTGGGCAGGTCAGCCAGCGGGGACCCAGAACACGGCAGTCTGGCAGGGACTGTGGGACAGAAAGTGAAGAGTGAGACCTTGGCCGGCTGCCTGGGCTGGAGTGGCTGGCTTGGGAACCTGCCTGAAGGGGCTGGGAGGGCAGCTGATTCTCTGTCCTTGAAGGGATGATGGGCCCTGTCCCCGGGGCAGTAAGCCACCAGGCTCCCTGGGTTTATGAGAGTGGGTCTCCCAACTCCCTCAACCCACTCTTACCATCCCTGGCCGTCCCGCTATCACTTTTTTCCTCTAGGTCAATGGTCTGGAACCTTTCTTCTGCCAGAGGCCATTTGGATATTTATAACATCATTCAAGGGCCATACAAAATTACCAACTTAAAAATTAGCCTGCTAAATTTGATCAAACATTTCATTAACCCACCCCTAATGCCTTGGCAGGACCAGACCAAATGATTTTGCAGGCCGGACATCCCCCACTCCTGTTCTAGGTCTTTTAACTTTACCTTCTTTCCTTGAAGGCTCTCAGTTGCTAAGGGGGTTGGGAGGTACCCAAGGACACATAGATATTAGGTGTACCGGTTAATAATGCGGATTTTTTTCAATAGATGGAGGTACACATATGTTGATATATATGCGACTTGATATGTATGCTATTTTGTTGTATTGACAACAAGCTTCAAAACTTCATGTCAAATTTTCTGAAGGTGTTAACATCATAGATATTTTTACGCTTAAAAATGTCAAATTTCGTGCCAAAAAAAGAGCATTTGCGGGAAGTTTTAATTCATTACTTTATTTGGAAGAGAAGTGCTGCTGAAAGTTATCGTATACTTTGGGAAGCTTATGGTGAACATGCTTCATCTCAAGATACTTGTGAACGCTGGTTTAAACGCTTTAAAAGCGATGATTTTGACGTGAAAGACAAAGAACATCCAGGTCAACCGAAAAGGTTTAAAGACCAACAATTACAAGCATTATTGGATGAAGATGTGTGTCAAACTCAAAAGCAACTTGCAGAAAGATTAAATGTTGCTCAGCAAACAATTTCTGATCGTTTACAAGCAATGGGAAAAATTTTAAAGGAAGGAAAATGCGTGCCACATCAACTGAACAAAAGACAAATGGAAAACCGAAAAGTCATCAGTAAAATGTTGCTTCAACGGCACGAAAGAAAGTCTTTTTTGCATCGAATTGTGACTCGCGATGAAAGTGGGTTTATTTTGAGAATCCCAAACACACAAAAGCGTGGGTTGATCCAGGTCAACCAACAACATGGACTGCAAGGCCAAATCGCTGCGGAAAGAAGACAGTGCTCTGTGTTTGGTGGGATCAGGAAGGTGTGGTGTATTTTTTTTTTAATATATTTTATTGATTTTTTACAGAGAGGAGGGAGAGGGATAGAAAGTTAGAAACATTGATGAGCGAGAAACATCGATCAGCTGCCTCCTGCACGCCCCCCACTGGGGATGTGCCCGCAGCCAAGGTACATGCCCTTGACTGGAATCGAACCCGGGACCCTTGAGTCTGCAGGCCGACGCTCTATCCACTGAGCCAAACCGGTTAGGGCGAAGGTGTGGTGTATTATGAGCTTCTAAAACCAGGTGAAACCGTTAATACTGATCACTACCAACAACAAATAATCAATTTGAACCACGCTTTGGTCGTAAAACCACCAGAATGGGCCAGAAGACATAGCAAAGTAATTTTGCTTCATGATAACACACCATCACACACTTCAAAACCAGTTAAAGACACGTTAAATGATCTTGCCTGGGAAGTATTAACCCACCCACCGTATTCACCAGACCTTGCTCCTTCAGATTACCACTTGTTCCAATTGATGGCACATGCACTTTCTGAGCAGCACTTCAAAACGTACGAAGAAGTGGAAAATTGGGTCTCTGAATGGTTTGCCTCAAAACAAGAAAAGTTCTATTGGGACGGTATCCACAAATTACCTGAAAGATGGGGGAAATGTGTAGCTAGTGATGGACATTACTTTGAATAAAGCACTTTTGATGTTTCTCTTGAAGTTACCGTGTTTTCTTTTATTACAAAATCCACATTATTAACCGGTACACCTCGTACACGGTGGTGGCCAGCAGCTGGGAGAGTACTGGAGCTGAGCCCCAGGGGAGAGGCGCCTGTCCTGCCACTGCCCTAGACTGGCCTGCTGGTTGGAGTAAAAGTCAAATGCAAACTGAGGTCTACCTCACGAGCTTGGGGAGCTCATTGGTCTTCCATTCCTATTCTGAGGTCTTAAAGCCTCATTAGCCACTCACCGATCATAACTACTTGAATATAAATTGATTAAAATAAAATACAATAAAAAATGCAGGCCCAGCCCTAGCCGGTTTGGCTCAGTGGTAGAGCATTGGCATAGGGACTGAAGGGTCCTAGGTTCGATTCCAGTCAAGGGCACATGCCTGGGTTGTGGGTTCAATCCCCAGTACGGGGTGTGCAGGAGGCAGCCGGTCAATGATTCTCTCTCATCACTGATGTTTCTATCTCTCTCTCCCTCTCCCTTCCTCTCTGAAATTAATAAAAAATATATATTAAAAAAAAATTCAAGCCCAGCCGGCGTGGTTCAGTGGTTAAATATCAACCTATAAACCAGGAGGTCCCGGTTTGATTCCTGGTCAGGGCACATTGCCGGGGTTGTGGGCTTGATCCCCACTGTGGGGCATGCAGGAGGCAGCCAATCAATGCTTCTTTCTCATCATTGATGTTTCTGTTTCTCTCTCTCTCCCTTCATCTCTGAAATCAATAAAAATATATTTTTAAAAATTCAGTTTCTCAGTCTCACTAGCCACATTTCAAGTTACTCCATCGGTTCTCAACCTGTGGGTCGCGACCCCTTTGGCAGTCGAACGACCCTTTCACAGGGGTCACCTGAGACCATCCTGCATATCAGATATTTACATGATGATTCATAACAGTAGCAACATTACAGTTATGAAGTAGCAACGAAAATAATTTTATGGTTGGGTCACAACATGAGGAACTATATTTAAAGGGCCAAAAGGTTGAGAACCACTGAGTTACTCCATAGCCACATGGACAGCTCTGGACATTTCTATTATCACAGAATGTTCTATTGGACAGTGCTCTTCTGAAGGATGGCACGAATTTCTGCCTTGGGGAGAGCACATTGGGGAGAGGTCATCAGCTCCACCGGGGCAGGGATCACACCTGTCTTGTTTCCTGCCATGTCCCCAGCACAGTGCCTGTCACATGGTAATCACTCAATGTTGTCAACTGATTGGAGCCCAGGCTTGACTCCAGAGAGAAGCAGCGGGGCCAGTGTGTGACCCACAGGGCTAGGCAGGAGCAGGCCAGAAAGCAAGGTCCCTTTATTTATTTTTAATTTTTAAAAATATAAATATTTTTATTGATTTCAGAGAGGAAGGGAGAGATAGAAATGATGAAAGAGAAACATTGATCGGCTGCCTCCTGCATGCCCCCTACTGGGGATTGAGCCTGCAAGCCAGGCATATGCCCTGATCGGGAATTAAACCATGACCTCCTTGTTCATAAGTCAGCGCTCAACCACTGAGCCATGGTGACCAGGCACCAGGTCCCTTTATGAATCTTGCCCCCAACTTGAGCCCCTCATTTGTAAAGTGGAATCATGCTCAGGTCACAGAGATGTAGTGGGACTCTGGGTGTCTGTGAGTCCTTTGGGAACCCACATCCTGACCTTCGCCAGGGATTATAAAGGGCCCAGCCGCTGCTGTGATGGCATGCCCCTGGCTCCATTCTACTGGAGATGGTGAAGGAGTTCTGAGACCCTCCTGGGGCTCTGAGAGGAGGCCCTCTAATCTAGCACCTTCCTACTCTTCTGGGCTCACCTGTACTCAGACCGCCATGCCCTGGGCTCTGCTCGCCTTTGTGGATGCACCACCGTGTATGTGCACACCTCTTCATGCCTTACTTCACCCTCCTCCTTCTCTCCCATGACAACTTCCTGTGAACCTGTCATCAAGGCTTTGCTTTTCACCTGTGTTCTGTCACTCATTTTAATCCCCTTTGCATCTCTGTTTACCTGACTTTCTCCCCTACAAGCCTGTGAGCTCTGAGGACAGCAGCCAAGTCTCTACCAGGACCACCCTCAGGCAGAGCCCAGGTGCCTGGCATAA
Organism: Myotis lucifugus; assembly: GCF_000147115.1. Classification (NCBI taxonomy): domain Eukaryota; kingdom Metazoa; phylum Chordata; class Mammalia; order Chiroptera; family Vespertilionidae; genus Myotis; species Myotis lucifugus. The sequence continues at coordinate 58,379 of NW_005871308.1, forward strand.
AGAACCAGCAAATATTCACCAAATTGGCATCAATCAAAAAAATATTCTCTGAGTACCGACTGTATCGAGCAACCTGAACAGATTAGGGCACTGAACTGAAGTTTCTGGTTCATGTTAAATTTTGTCATGGCAAATAATGTTTCCCAATAAAATATGTTATTTAAAAGCTTAGAAGCATTAAAATTTTACTGGGCACCTACTATGTGCTAGGTACAGTTCTAAGCACTAGAGATACAGTAAATGAACAAAATAGTCACAGTTCCTCTTCCCTCAGAACTTAGACATTGTTCCTACTTCCTCTCTAGAACTTTGTCTAGAAGTAGAAACAAGTTATTATAATGTATTGTTAAATTTTACTAAAAGGAAATAGGAAAATAGGAAAGAAAAAGGAATCAGAAGAGGTGGCAAACCCATGACTAAGGGTGAAGGAAGGCTTCCTAGAGGTGACGTATTGTTTGAGACCCAAAGGTTGGGCAGAAGTTAGCTGGGTGGAGAGTCAGGGAAAGAGTAGATCAGGAAGGGAAACAGCATGTGCAAAGGCTCAGAGAAAGAGTGGAAGGTGTGCTCACACGTGAGAGAGTTCAGCCTGAGCAAAGTGGGGTCCTGGGAAGGTGAGCGTGGAGAGCGAGGTAGGGAGTCTGTTATGAAGCGCTTCCTACTCCATACCAAAAGCTAACAACTAGAGCCTGAGAAACGTGGGCACCACTGAAGGGGAGGGGGACATGATCAGATCTGAACTTGAGAAGAACCCCATGACAACAATATAGATGACAGATTGGAGGAGAGGAGAGAGATTGATGGACTGGACTATGGTAGGGAAGACAAAGTGGATCGATTCTAGGGGAGCTGACAGGTGTTGGTGTGGAAAGGGAGCTGAGGAAGAGGGAAGACTTGCATTGAATTTCGGGCTTCTGGTTGAGGTGAGGAGTGCATGGTGGTGCTCAGCAGTGACATGAGGAAGGAGGGAGGAGTCCAGGTTTAGGGGTGGAGACAGTTGTGGGAATTCAGCTTTGGGCATGTTGTGTTTGAGTGTCTGTTAGTCAACAGGGACAGTTAGATACATGAGTCTGGAGCTGGAGATAGATCTGGGCTGGAGATAAATGTTCTTATATAGTTGTCATGTTTCTAAGTACCATTTCCTCCTAAGGCAGTGGTTCTCAACCTTCTGGCCCTTTAAATACAGTTCCTCATGTTGTGACCCAACCATAAAATTATTTTCGCGACCCCTGTGAAAGGGTCGTTCGACCGCCAAAGGGGTTGCGACCCACAGGTTGAGAACCGCTGTAAAGGGCATGTAGCTCTCATTTTATAATGGAAACCATCTGAAGACCATCTTGAGCATCGGTCATACTCTGGCTCCATACACTGTATTCATTCATCTGTTGTGTCCAGGTGGCTGGCTAGATTGCCGACTCCCCTAGGGCATGGCCCTGCTTCTTGGTGGGGAGGCTTCATCTCCCTCAGTCCCCAGCTGGTTCCTTCACAGGAGAGGTCCTGTGCTAGGTCTGCCCCTGCCCAATACTAAGCCTCCTAGCAGAGGCTGGGCCTGGTCTTCTCCCTGCCCCAGGACTCAGAGGGGCTGGCCCATGAGACCCACCTCAGGGAAGTGGAAGTGATGGCCCTTCTCCTGCACCTCCGCAGCCCAAGCCTCAGAATGCAGTCACCATTGCTGTGTCCTCCCGAGCCTTGTTCCGCATGGACGAGGAGCAGCGGATCTACATGGAGCAGGGCGTGGAGGAGTACGTGCGCTACCAGCTGCAACACGAGAATGAACCATTCAGCCCCGGGCCGGCCTTCCCCTTTGTGAAGGTGAGCGGCTGTCCACTCCTGGGGGAGGGGGAGGGGAGGAAAAAGCACTTGCATGGGTGTTTGAGTAAGGAGAAAGGGCCCTCTGGGAGGATGCTACCCCACAGGAGCACGGCTTGGCTAGGGACAGAGCCATTGTGGGAAGAGGCCACCCCATACTCTGGACTAAGGCAGCCCCACACCAGGGAACGAACCATCTTGGTGAGTGGAGCACGGGCTGGATTTCAGCCTCCACTCACGCTTCCAGTGAGGCAGCCCTGAGCAATAATCAGCCCGCCCAATGGCGGAGACGAGGCGGAGAAAGTCCATGCCCACTGATCGCACGCCAACTCTGGCCCCTGACCTCCCCTCTCCTCTCCCATCGTCCTCCCCAACCCTGGCTACCAACTCCAGCTATTAATTCCTGGGGGGTCTGAGCTGGAGGCCCCCCTCTCTCCCATCCAGGCTCTGGAGGCGGTGAACAAGCAGCTTCGAGAACTGTACCCCGACAGTGAGGACATCTTCGACATCGTCCTTGTGACCAACAACCACGCTCAAGTGGGTGTCCGTCTCATCAATAGCATCAACCACTATGGTAAGCATGAGGGGTCTGGCCATGGGACGCCCCTGCCAGACCCCTGGGGATGCAGCCACACCTCTGCCGGGTAAGGGCATGCCAACTAGAACCCCAAACCCAGTGGTGCACTGGTAAACTGGCTCTTTAAAAAAAATTGTAGCTTTGCCATTTTCAGGATATAAACATTCCCACTTATTATGACTTATTTCAAGCTACCAGCAGTTGAACAATCTAACTGGCTCAAAAAAATCCCAGGATGTTTAACATTCAGTTCTTGCAAGCCAGTATAAGCCAGCTCCAGCACACCACGGCCCAGGCCCACTCCCTACGTGATCGGGCACATGCTGCCCCCAAGCCTCAGTTTCTCTATCTGCGATGGGGCTAAAGGCCTCACAAGGCTGCTGGGAGACACAGGCAGTCATCAGAGTGAATGGGCTTCATTCAAATTCTTCTTAAACGATCTTTATGGTTGAAAGTATTACAGATGCCCCCCTGTTTCCCCCACTGACCCCTTCTAGCCCACACCCACGCCCCTCTAGTTCTTAATTGAAAGCAATGGACCCTCCAGAGCTTGTTTAAGTTGAAAAGAATGTTTTATCAGGTTATAGGAGTGTCTCTTAGAACCACAGGACAAGCAGTAAATTGGGCCAGAAAGGCCTGCATCCAAGAACTGGACATCTCTCCGGGGCCCCTTCTCTCTCTGGGCCACGCGAGCCCTTATCTGCTTCTCTACTTTGTTCTTCTTTTTTTTCTCTCCTATCTCTTTTTCTCCCCAAACGAGGCTTCTCTGCTTTTCCTGAACATGGCCAAAATTTATAAGTTTGCAAGTCCTTGTTTTAGGAAACCAAGAGAGTCCAGTTGGCATTTTTTAAAAGATTTTTTTTATTGATTTTTTTTTGAGAGAGAGAAACATCGATGTGACAGTGCAACATCAATCAGTTGCCTCCTAACACTCCCACCAGGGATCGAGCCTGCAACCGGGCATGTGCCCTGACTGGGAATCAAACCGGCAACCTTTCAGTGTATGGGACGATACCCAACCAACTGAGCCACACCAGCCAGACCACTTGGCATTTTAAAATCCTAATTTCAAATTTCTGGGAGCAGGAATGATCTTCAAAATATTTAACCACCATAGCCCTAGCCGGTTTTGCTCAGCGGATAGAGCGTTGGCCTGCGGACCAAAGGGTCCCGGGTCGATTCCGGTCAAGGGTATGTACCTTGGTTGCAGGCTCCTCCCCCTGATCCTGTGCAGGAGGCAACCAATTGATGTGTTTCTCTCACATTGATGTTTCTTTGTCCTTCCCTCTCTCTTCCACTCTCTCTAAAAAAATCAGTGGGAAAATATCCTTGGGCAATGATTAACAACAACAACAAAAGTTAACCACCTGTGATGTATTCACTGAGTAATCAGGATAGACAGCACCTGTAGTGCCAGAGCCCGTCCAGAAGAATCCCTGCTGTGCCCGGCATTACCCCTTCATTGTAATTGTTCTGCGTGAGGGGTCGGGTACTGTTGGGCTAAATTAGCCGCTAACTCAATGGGCTCAGAGCAACAGCCATTGACCAACTAGCAAATATTTTACAACCTGTGCAGGCATGGGTACTAGGTGACTATCAGCCCAGGCTGTGAGAGAATCTGATTGGATCAGGTGTCTGTTCCTATCCAATCAGCTATGGCCAAGAGAGCTACTCATGGCTAGGGATCCACCTTGTGTAGTACTGTGACTCTCAGACAAGAGGATGTTACTGTGAGCCAGGCAATTGCTCCAGAGGTGATCATCCTCATTTCAAGGATGAAGAAGGGAGGGACTTAGAGAGGGGGGCTGCTGGCCTAAAATCACTCAGAGAATCACTCCACTGTCCCACCATCACTCAGAACCAAGATGAGTGTCTATTAGAGATGGAGGGACCACTCTGAGGCCCTAAAGGTTGACCCAGGAATCACCGGAGTATTCTCTATCTTCTCCCCAGACCTGTTCATCGAGAGGTTCTGCATGACAGGTGGGAATAGCCCCATCTGCTACCTCAAGGCCTATCACACCAACCTCTACTTGTCAGCTGATGCAGAAAAAGTTCGAGAAGCCATTGATCAAGGTGAGTCAAACTGGGGAGGGAGAATATGGGGAGTCTGGCAAAGGGATCCCAGAAGGGGAGGCCTTTAGGCTTCATCCTAAAGCTCTGAGCAGGTGCTAGTGGTTGCCATGGTAACTGGAAGAGGGGTACCTTTTGTAATTCCTAAGACCTGTCCAATAAATCTGAGAACAAGTCCCCCCTATTTATTATTGTCCATCTAATCCACTCTTCCACCCCCCGCCCTACCATGTTAAGGATGCTTTTACTCATCACCATCACCCAGGCTTCTGTTTCCATGGAAACCCTCCTTTCAGCCCAGAAAGCTACTCCCTTCTAGGAATCCTCCAGGTCAGTAGGAGTTCTGATTCCTGTGTGACCGTGGGCAGCTTCTGTCCCTGTCTGGGCCAATGGGGAGAAAGATAAGTATCTAGTCCAGCGTGGGCAATGAGTGGGGTCTGGGAAATGGCCAGCATCCCAGCAGCTGAGGTGAGCTTAGGAGATCCAGCCACAAGTACTGACAGAGAACTGCCCTCCATGTGTCTCTTTCAAGGGTCAGTTTTGGGTGGTAGACCCAGCCTTGGTCCTCCAACAGGGTATGTATTCCTATTGCACATAGAAGAAAACAGGCTGGCAGGCCCCGTTTCCTGAGAGGGCTCCCCAGGCTCAGCACTACTGGAAGGTTTGTCAATCAACAGTGTATTCACTCTTCTCCTTCATGCTGTCTCCTGCCTACAAGCTTGGCCTCTCTCTCCCTGGCACCTCCTCTCTGAGCTGCTGGGGCCTCTGGGAGGCCATCTTTAACCAGGAGCCAGAAGCTATTTCCCTACACAGATGTCACACCCCCTGGTCGGGGCCTGGACACGGGCCTGCATGTGTGCCTGTATATGTCTGCAATTTGAGCTCAGGCTGGAGAGCAAGGGGTGGCAGGGGCAGGCCCTGCCCAGGGTGGGGTGGTTCGGGTTCATCTTGGCTCCATCATTGGCAGAGCTGAGTAGATGCCTGGCCCGATGCCTAGGGCCTGGTCCTACAAATAACATCCTCAGGCTAGCAAAGTTGACACTGCTCGCCTCTCCCAAATCTCTGCCCAAGCCCAGCCCCTGTGATCCCAGATTCCTGAAGAGCAGGGCCGAGTGGCCTCCGGAGAGATGAAGAAGAAGGAATGAGCTGAGCTGCTGACCAGGTCTCCAGCCTCTAGCACTGGCTCTCTTGTCCAGTGTAGCCCTAGCCTGGAGCCTGGGTTTCCCACAGGCTAGGAGAGGCCCAGGGTTGCAGAGAGTCTGTGCCACAGTCCCTGGAATTATTGCTGCCTCTCATGGCCACCCACGTTGCTTCAAGGAACCCAGAGTGGCCAGGCTGCCTGGAGAAGGGCATACCCGGGTGCCCCTGCGGCAGAAGACTGAGGGGGTGCCCACCCCGACTCCACCCCAGACGGCAGCCTGGGATCTCAGCCCCAGACAGAGCTGAAACATCCTTCATTTTACCTTGCCCCAGAGCAGGTGAGAGGCTTGCTGGAATCAACAGCAAGAGAGCGAGGCCAAGCCAGAGGCAGGGCCCCTTCCCAGCCCCCCTGTAGGCCTATATTAGGGGCTGTGAATAACTCCGGGAAGGATATCAGTGGCCTGGGGGACCCTCCCTTCCAGCCAGGACATTCCGATGGTCCGTACCAGCATGACCTTACTAGACAATAAAGCATTGCCATCCCTCCACACTGATTGACAAATGGCTCTTGTCCTGAGTCCTCTAAGTGCCCCACCCTGCTTCCTGGGACTCCCCCAGACCTTCCCACAAAGCAGCAACTAAAGGGAAACTCGGCTCAGGCCAGGGCCCTCAGAGCAAAGGCCACCGTCCATTCTGATTGGCCAGGTGTTAAATATTCTGAATGTTAGCCCTCATTAGCTTTGCTCTGAGTCCTGGGAGAGGCAGGTGGGACAAGAATAGCCGGAGCTGCCCTAGCTGGTTTGGCTCAGTGGATAAAGCGTCAACCTGCAGACTGAAGGGTCCCAGGTTCGATTCCGGTCAGGGGCAGATGCCCGGGTTGTAGGCTCGATCCCCAGGAGGGGGGCGTGCAGGAGGCAGCTGGTGGGTGATTCTCATCATTGATGTTTCTATCCCTCTGTCCCTCTCCCTTCCTCTCTGAAATCAATACATACATATTTTTAAGAAGAGCTTGAGCTAGCCCTCTCCTGGCCCCAGCAGCTGAGGCAGGCACCAGGGGGCCCCTCTTGCCAGGATAAAGTCAGACAACCTTTGCCTCTCTCTGCCCAGGGATCGCAGCCGCCACCATCTTCAGCCCCAGCAGGGACATGGCTGTGTCCCAGAGTCAGCTGCGCGTGGCCTTCGACGGGGACGCTGTGCTCTTCTCGGACGAGTCGGAGCGCATTGTCAAGGCCCACGGGCTGGACAGGTTCTTCGAGCATGAGAAGGCCCATGAGAACAAACCCTTGGCCCAGGTGCTTCACAAACTCCCCAGAGCCCCTGAGTGGAGCCAGGTGGCTCCGCAGAACCCGCCCTTGGCTGGAACCAAACTCAGCTTGACCCAGAACCCAGCCAGGTCCCCTCACCAAGCCTCCAGCCTTCATCCCTCTCACCTGAGCCCTGGCACCCTCAGTGAGCATCTACCCTCCCACTGAGCCCCTGTTCCCCTCACTGCAGTCCCATCCTCTCTCTAAGCCCCTCTCAGAAGCCCCTACCTCTCCTTTGCTGCTCGTAGCTGAGGTCTTCATCCCCTTCTGGAAGTCGCCATCCCTCTCTGAGGTCTCCATCCCTCCTCTAAAGTCCCCATCGCACTCGGAACGCCTCACCTCTCCCTCTGACTCCGCCATCCTCTCTCTGGAACCCCCATTCCCTCTCTGAGGTTCCCCCGCCCTCTGAGTAGGCTCCCCTACCCCCCTCACTGGAGGAAAGGAAACGCTGGGCTGGGCCAGGGAGATCCACTGGGTGTGGGGTCTGGAGCGGCCCCTCTGCTTTGGGCCACACCAGCCCTAACCACCTCCTGCCACCCACCCCTTGGCAAGGGGCTCAGGGACCCTCACTCACTGTCTAACTGCTCAGGTGTCTCCCTGAGAGCAGAAAAGGCCCTAAAGCCTGGTTGAAATTCCTTGGGGCCGGAGCTGTTGGGATTCCCTAGTCCTCCTGGGAGCTCCTATTTGTGCTTTTAACAAAAATCCACATCATCCCAGAGTCCCTCTCTCCGATTGCTCAGCAGGCTCCAGCCATGGCCCCTGGACATTCATCCCACCTCCATTCTCACCAGTTCCCTCCAAAACCCTTGGGAATCAGGGCAGGACAGTCTTCCCACCAAGTGGTAGGCAGAGCCGGAGACCACTGCTGGCTCCAGCCACCCATAGGCGAGGGGTCTCCAAGACCGGCAGCCCACCGGTCCTTATTTCCAGCTGCTGCTGTGCTTTTCTTCTCTACCACCCTCTGGTTCTTTATTCACTGTCCTCATTCATCGTTCCCGGCCATGTAGAGAGCAAATCCTTTCCCTGACCCTATAGACACAGAGCATGGCGCCCCGAGCCAGCTGCACGTTGGTCTGTCTGTCCGTGTTGTTTGCAGCTGGACTCCATTCTGCCTGGAGGGTGCCCAGGCTGTGGTTGCTAAATATTTCTAATATCCTCCCTGCTGGTGAGCACAGAAGGTCATACTATGGAGCTGTAGGACAGACACCCATGTACCCGAGGGGCACAGAGAAGGACATACATAGGAACAGCTCTCCTGGCACATTTTTCTGGCACAGTCACCCCCAATCACATCGGCACAGATACCCACACCGCCATAGGTAGCTGCAGTCCCACTGATGCGCACAGTGACCTGAGCAGGCATAGCAGGACCAGGAGCTGTGGGGACCTTGAGAAGCTTCCCCACCCCAAACATCAAGACATGAGTGCTTCAGGGAGGAGCCCAGCTGGAGAGGGGGCCCAGGTCTGGGAGAGGGGTGAGCTCACAGTCTCCCCTTGCCTTCTCGTAGGGACCCCTAAAGGGCTTTCTGGAGGCCCTGGGTAGGCTGCAGAAGAAATTCTACTCCAAGGGCCTGCGGCTGGAGTGCCCAATCCGCACCTACTTGGTGACGGCACGCAGCGCAGCCAGTTCTGGGGCCCGGGCGCTCAAGACCCTGCGCAGCTGGGGCCTGGAGACAGATGAAGCCCTGTTCCTTGCGGGCGCGCCCAAGGGCCCCCTCCTGGAGAAGATCCGCCCTCACATCTTCTTTGATGACCAGATGTTCCATGTGGCTGGGGCTCAGGAGATGGGCACAGTGGCCGCCCACGTGCCCTACGGGGTGGCACAGACACCCCGGCGGACTGCGCCTGCAAAGCAGGCCCCAGCTGCACAGTAGCTGAGCCCACAGTGCTCCAGGCACAGCTCCCCGTCACCCTCCCCCATGCCGTCCACTGGACCCTTCTCGGCCGACCGCACTGCCTCGCTGCATGTCTGCCCTCATCCCTGGGAGGGAGGCGCTGGTACGCAACTCTGCAGACTGGGCCGACATCTCACCAGCCCTCACTCGGGGCCAACACTGTGCCATGATGCTGCCTAGGACACTAAGGCCGTGGCTGGATTTCAGGGGGGGTTGATGGAGGGTCAGAGGAGCCAGGATGCCTCAAAAGGGCTTCGGGGTGAAAGCCAGCCCAGTGTCGTGCCAAGAACTCTGCTTTGAGGGAGAAGAGATCTGGCCTCTAAGCTCGATCCTGGCATTCACGGCAGAACTTTGAGCGAGTCCCTCCCTTTCATGGGGCTCAGGTTCCCCATCTTTTAGGTGGTTTTCAAAATCGCCTTCAGCTAAAGAACTTGGTTTTCTAAGGTTGCCCTCTTTAAAGGGAGCATTTTGTGCCAGGGCTGCCACCGGTCTACACGCCCCTTTCACAGGTTATGAAAGGAGGCTACAATGAATTATGAAAAGAAGGCCCTTCCTCTGGGCTGGCCACTCCCACGCGGGGTACACAGTTACATTAGCAGGACATAAGCGGGATGTCAGCCCCCATTGGCTCCTCAGCCCAGAGGCCTTTGTCAACTGGGCAAAATGCACAATCGCCCACAGCAACCCTACCTATAATTTTACACATTTGGAAACCACTGGACAAGATGACCCATTTGCTTCAGGGGATCCTCTAATCGGAGTCATCAGGGGCAGCTGCCAGGCCTGCCCCATCTGGGAAAGGAATGGGGGAGTGAATTACACCTGCATGCAAACTCTGGTGTAGCCAGCAGGGGGCACTGCAGGCACTTCTTGGGGAGCCGCTTTAGTAGCCGCCTGCCCACTGCTTCCTTTGCTTTTGCTCTTCGCCAAAGTTCACTTGTTCCCACCTGCCAACCCCTTCACCTCAACCCTCACTCCTCAATTATTGTATCCTGCTGTGTCGCCAAGCAGCCCTGCCAGTAGGGAGTATTGGGGTTTACTGTGTGGGCCCAGGGGAAGAGAGCTCAGTGGCTGAAGGGGGAGGCTGTCCAGGCTGAGATGATGTGGGATGTGTGAGGAGGTCTGGTCTGCGGCAGTGACCCATTAGAGAGGAAGGAGCTGAAATTGCACTGGAAGATTCCCCCGCTGTGGGAGTGTGAGTGGAGGTAATGAGCTCCCCGTCACTGGGATGCTGTGCAAGGGATGCCCTCTGAGGTACACCTGTGAACCTCCACCCTTGCAGGAGCTCCTGCAGCCCCTTTGTCACCACTTCCGGGGTAGAATTCTCACTGCCTGATGGCAGCCTCCTCCCTTGTGACCAGCCGTGCTCTCTGCAGGGGTGGTGGCACCAATGGCTGGCCCCTCAGGAAGACCCAGAGGTGTGAGCAGACATCTGGATGGGGGGCTGATTGCCCAGCTCCTGGGGGGCAGTCCTAGCTGTGAGCAAGCACTTTGTGAGGAAAGCCAAAGGTACCAGCAAAGTGGGCAGGAGCCTGGAGGTGTGTGCGGGGAACTGGAACACTTGTGGGGGCAGGAGAAAGGAGTGAAGCGCCATCAGGGGCCTGACCTTTGTCCTTTTGAGGACTCAGCTCGCGGTCTGAATGGGCAGATTCTGGGTCATGTAGGGCGGGCAGTAGCTGCAGAAAGATCACCAGGAAGGAGGAAGGAGTAAGCACACAGGGTGGTTCTGTATTGGAGCAACAGTCTGGGCCAGAATCAAAGTGCTCGGCTGAGCTGTTGCTATCGGCTCCTAGAGGCTGGTCCTGCGGGGGAAGGGCCAGGCTGTGCCGAGCGCCCCGGGCAGATGCCCAGCACTGCCTGCCTTACCAGGGGAAGGGCAGGGGATGAAGATGTCTTTGCATGAGTTTATTTTCATGCAGTCGGGACCTTTTTGGGCAACAGAGGAGGCCTCAGGGCAGAGCGTTTGGCTTTGAGCTTCTTCCTCTACCCATGCCCCAAGCCCAGCCATGGATACCGTGAGACCTAAGAGGGAAGGAGGAGGTCAGTGAGCTCAACCCAAGTCACCTTTGATCTTGGCTGAACCACAGAAACATCTGCTCACCACCCCTCGGGTCAGAATCACTCCCTTGAATGAGCCTCCAGGGCCCCAGAACCAGCAGGCGTTAGGCTGCGTGACCAGGGTGGACATGTGCACTGTGAAGACAGCACCAGATGTCACCTAATTAAGATAAACCCCAGGGATTCTGGGAGCCAAGAAGTCCTGCCCCCAGGACCTAATGATAAACACCAATGATTCTTTGGGAAGCAGGAAAATAGGATGCTGGAAGCGAAAGATAAGGTGCAGTAAAAGCCTGGATTTCACTGGAGCCACCATTAATAGACATAGACAGCCGTGGGCAGTGAGAGACAGTCGGGTCCCAATTCTATTATTGCAACCATAAATGAGCATCTCGGGCCTGGAGAGAGAGCTTTCAGAGGCTGGAACAAAAGGCCAGACGTTCTGAGGGCAGGGCAGGCTCGGGCAGCAGCCAGACACACCTGATTGTTTCACGGGGTGAGGAGGAGCATTCAGCAGGCAAATGAAAAAGCCGGGTGAGCACCAAAGCCGCAGGCCCAGCCTGTTCTGCAGCTCTGGGGGCGCAGAGACCGCAGCTCCTGGCATGCTGGACCCCTGTTGCCCAAAGCACCGCAGCCCAGCAAGTCCTGCAGAACTTGCCCGGGGAAATGCTTGCCAACAAAATGCCAGGCCCGTTGGAAACTGCCCCTTAGCAGAAAAACAGAAGCCCTGTTACTAAGCACTGAGACTGCTAAGATTGTTGCCAAACAGCCCCCTCCCCTTCCCGAGAGCCCAATGAGAAGGTGGGGACATAGCAGAAATGCCAGGAGACACCAAAACCAGCAAGAAGTTCAAACCCAAGATGGATCTGGCATTGTAATGACATTCAGCTGGCATGCACCAGTCCAGACAAACTGGTGCTTAAAATATAGAAATGTGTCCATGGCCGTTGGTAAAGGGCTCTGGCCGGGGTCCCTGAGTGCCCCTGGGTGGCCTCAGTTGTCCTGGCCCCTCCACTGTGACTGCTCCCTGTTCCCACGATCCAGTGAAAGGGGCTTCTTAGGAGGCGTCTGGAGGCGGCTCCAGCGCGATGGCCAGTGTGCGCCGCTTGGTGGCGCCCGTGCCGGTTTAGAGAAGGAAAGCGACTTGCCCAGTCACACAGCTAGTGAGCGGCGGCACCGGGACTCAGGCTGACATGGGGCCCAGGCTCTTAGCCATTTTGCCGCATGACCCATACGTGTGCATAGAGAGGGCAATAGAAGCTTCATAACAGAGGAGTTCACCTGACAGTCCTTTAATATATTGATCTCCTGCATGTTAAAATGCTTAATACACTTGAGTGGGTACATTTTGGTTATAGCTTCCTAAATAGCTAAGAAGAATTGATATTAAAGCCAAACATTTGCAGAGCCCCTGGAGCACCTTAAACAACCCCCAAGTTCTGAGGAACCCAGTTTGAAGACCCTGAATTGGGCTAGTGCAGGGTTGGTAAACCATGGCTCCTTGGGCCAAAGAGAGCCCACTATCTGTTTTTTATTTTTTTTAAACAACAACACAACAAAAACCTTTTACTGGAGCACGGCCATTTCTATTTGTTTATGTGTATGTGCGGCTGCTTTCATACTACAGAAGCAGAGCTGAATTATTTCAACAGAGACCATGGAGCTGAAAATATTTATCTGGCCTTTTACTGAGAAAGTTTGCTGACCCCTGAGCTAAGGCGAACATCCCCAGCCTGCTCTTCAGTGGGAAAGACCTGCTGTCATGCACCTAAGCACTCAGAGGCAGAGGCTGGCTCCACTGCCGAGGGGAAAGCATGTGGGGGTGCGTGCCCACCTGCGGGCATTGTTGGGGCTGTGGAGTCTCATGGGTACTAAGTACCTCGATGTGAAACACAGCAGACCCTTGTCCTCTGAGAAGTCAAGATTTCAAGTTTGACTACTTTCAAGTGACCCCTGGCCCGTTGTAATTCAAAATGTGGTTGATGTGCAGATTTGACTGAAGTGTGTTCTCCCAAGCTGATGGGTGAGGGGCAGGAGTCCCCCCCCCCCCCCGCCCCCGGTCTAGGGCTAAGCCCAGCTGGCTGTCCAGCATCTGCTCAGGGTAGTTTTGTTGTTCTTGACTTCTTATCGCCCTCAGAGGCCACTTGGGAATGATCAGTGCCGGAAGATGGAGGAATTTTGGGTAAAGTGAAGTGCCCACTGTTGACTTCAGTGCTCAGATCTCACAGGGCACCCTACGCTCTCGGGGGAAGCAAGTGCGTGCTCTTCACAAGGACGGCCCCAGGGAGGGCTTTAGCTGGCTCAGGAGTTACTGATCTAGGGAGAGAGAGAACGCCAGTGAAATGAGGAATGGCAGTTCTTGTGCTGTGAGGTGTGGGCAAGAACACACATACCCTCATGATGGAATTGCGTAGCAGGAGGAACCTGCCGGTTTAGGGATTTACAGAGGCTCCAGGACCCACGGCAAGAATGACAAGTGTGGAAGCCATGGTTGCTGTCGCTGTTCCATCGTGATACTCTTCTCCGCTCGGCCCAGACTCGGCCTCAGAATCCTCCTCAACCCAGCACGCCTGGCAGTAGTGACCAGTGGGTTGGAGTGGGCATGAAAGTCGAAAACGTATTTTGCCATCCCCATTGGATATTGCTTCGGATGGGGCATGCAAGGCCCGGAATGCTTATTTTCAGATGTTGTAGTTCGACTCTGAGGTGACCGGGATCGCATCCCACTTGGGCAGAATACAAAGAGGGAGAATGGCCGCCTGTAGCTGGCGGCTTCTTAGGTGTGTCTGAGATGCAGTGTCCTTGGTTTCACCTTCTTCAAGCAAAGTGCAAACACCCCTCCCGCCAGTAGGTGGCGCTGCAGGCCCGCACTCAGCTGCTTGCGGTAGTAGTGGTTTTATTTGCTGGTTAGTTTTCTCTCCTTCCATGGTACTTGGTGCTGTGCTGAACTCTGGTGCTTTAGGTGCTCTGAAAATGTGTGTCAAATGTAGCTGCCTGATGAGCTATTTGCTTTTACCAACAAACGCCATGATTGTGTGTATGGACACACTCAATGTGTATCCCAGGATGAAAACTGTGCGTTGTATGCATGTTTATGAGGTGTGTGTAATGGGTCAGATATCTCTGCTGACAGCGTGTGTGTGTGTGTGTGTGTGTGTGTGTGTGTGTGTGCAGGATGATTATCTGTTGACTAAGGGTCCTGGGCCCCACATACTGATGGCCAGGCCTGCTTCCTGAGACTAGTTCTGGCTATTCCTATCATCTCATGGGCATTTGCACATGTGCAGCATGGGGACTGCTGGGGCCAGGCCTTTTCTCTTTCTCTCTGGCTTCCCCCCTCTGGCCAACAAGGTCTTGGCTCCTAACACTCCGTCTCTCACCCCTACCCTCTGCAGCCCTGAGAACTCCTTACCATCTCTACCTGTCCCCCCCTTCCCCTGACAGTCCGGGGCTAACATGTATAGTGGGGAAGACTGCACTGCACAAACCCAGACGGAGCCATTCACACTATGACATGAGGGGTACCTCCTCGGCACCTGCACAGCCTGCTGTGCACAGCTGCCCGGCTCATCTCATGGCCATGGACTGAACAGCTGCCCTCTTCACTGCACCCCAGGCCCCCCTCCCCCCTCCCCACAGCCGAGGCAGGGATTCCTTCCTCTGCTTGGGTGTTCTCGTCTGGCCCAGAAGTTATTTACCCTTGGCCTCGGTCAGGAAGCACCTCCCTGATGGGCCATCCCTCAGAGGCCTTTGGGATTCAATTTATGAAAGTGAAATATGGCTGGCAACATTTCAGTTACTGTCTGTGAGGCAAACCGAAGTTCCGCAGACTGGAGTCACTGACTCCCACACTCCTGGCCTTCCTGGGCCAGCTGTTCAGATGGGTCTGCCATGGGATGGGGTAAAGGCCTCAGGGCTAGACTTACAACTGCCGCTCAATAGGAAATCAGACATCACCACAGACGGGATGCCTGGGCCAGGTCCCAAAGCCGACGCCTCCAAGGGCCAGGCAGGAAACGAAAGTGAGCAAAGAGGGCTGGGCAGGGTCTTTGGTGAAACGGAGAAGACATACTCTGGTTGACATGGTTGCTGCCGTGTGGGCTGGTGTTGCCGGATATTTTGCCCCATTTTTCAAGAAGAGCTACAAATCTGGACTTTTAGATGTTGGCAACTATTTTGAGTTTAGAAAACAGTGTGCAACCAAATAAAACAGGCCTTGTAAATCTGGCCCTTCAGTCTCTAATTAGCACCCTCTGGCTCAGGCCCAGTGCATTGGTTTTTTCAGAACCGAGTAACTGAGTGTAAGGACATTACACTCAGACTCACAGAGTTTGGGACCTTTAAGAGACCTAGTTCATCCCTGTGTGTTTGAAACTGTGTGCATATAAACTTCTTTATTAACGTAATGACATACATATAATGAGCTTCTAGTTTTCTACTTGAAAGCATCTCAGCACCCCCAACTCAGAGCAAGATTTAAAATGAAGCCTCTGTATGTAGTATGTTTGTATCTACCTGTCAGCTGCCCTATTTTGTCCCATTTGCTTAATGGTAGCTCTACCTCTATCTTTTGCAAACGTGAGCTGCCCTGGTCTTCCTTCTAACCTAACCTCCATGTGTCGCTTTTTATGGCCAACCTCCTAAGTGCCTCCTTAAACAGTTGGAGCACATGCTTCCTCATCCGTGGGCCTTCCCTTGCCTGGGGCTAGATAACACTGCTCCTCCCTTCCCAGCTTTGCCCCCTCTTGGCCCACTATGGCCGTCCCCAGCCCCCAGCTCTGTCTGGCTCCGCAGCATTTACCTGGTCACATGATAAAGGGTGCTATGTGCTTGTCAGTGTGGATCCCTCTCCCTCCTCACGCTTGTCCTAGACCTTAATTTTACAACATGGGCTTCTGCTTCTTAAAAGCCATTCAAATAAATAGAAGACATTTAAAAGAAGCATATATTGTCTTGTTTTCCCCCACCCCCTTACAACTGTATTCACAGACTGGCTTATGGTCCCCTCAAGAAATGCCAATGGGGACACACAGAGTGAGCAGGCCTGAGGTGAGTTCCACCCATGGGTGCCAGCATCTCTCTGTAGACCCCCTTGCCCCACGTGAAGAGCACCCTGAGGGGAGGTTCCACGGTGGACGGCAGCCTGAGCCCATCAGAAGACAAGCTCCCCCGGCAGTGCTCTTGGCGTGGACTCCAAGTCCCTATCTGGACCTACCAAGGTGGGGGGCTGGAGTGGGAGGAAGAAGAGGAGCTAAAAAAGGATGTGAGATGGAGGAGGAAGCGGGTGACTCAGACTCCAGCCTCAGCCCTCAGCCTTCTTCCTGCCCGGCAGCCCCCTCCATAGCCCACCCAACCTGGGGCCAGGGTGTCCACACCGACCTGTCCATGACCACATTTCTCCTGCCACCCCCTCCACCTCCACCCGCTGAGGCCTGCCAGGGAGCATCTCAAGCACCACTTCCTCAGCGAGGCTCCCTCAACCCTCCGCGTATCGAGATCACTTCCTCCCTTGGGCAATATGTAGGTCCGTGGTCTTTCTCCCGCAGCCCAAAGAAGCATCTCCGATTTCATTTCAGTGTCCTCCAGCCCTACCGTCAATAACTGTGCCTATCACTGAGTGATTGAATTCAGGGCTGATAGGACTGGGTCAGCTCTTTGCGGCCAATGTCATTTCAGAACTGTCATTCTGAGCAATATTGTAAAACATTTTGCATATTTTTCCTAAAAAGATCACCAAAGAGTCATGGCCTACTTGGGTGGAAAACCAAAGGCATGGGAGTCTTAGTCATCTGTTGCTGTGTGATAAATTACTCCAATATTTAGCAACTTAAAACAATAAACATGTCTTTTTTAAAAAATATATTTTATTGATTTTTTACAGAGAGGAAGGGAGAGGGATAGAGAGTTAGAAACATCGATGAGAGAGAAACACCGATCAGCTGCCTCCTGCACACTCCCCACTGGGGTTGTGCCCGCAACCAAGGTACATGGAAAACCAAAGGCATGGGAGTCTTAGTTATCTGTTGCTGTGTGATAAATTACTCCAATATTTAGCAACTTAAATCAATAAACATTTCTTATGTCACCGTCTCTGTGGGCTGGGAATCCAGGAGTAGCTGAGCTGGGTGGTTCTTGCTCAGACTCTCCTGAGGTTGTTGTTAAGCTGTCAGCAGGGGCTGCAGGCATCTGAAGGCTTGACTGGGGCTGGAGGACCCACCTCCGAGAGGGCGCGCTCCCGTGGCTGACGGCAGGTGGCCTCGGTGCCTCGCCACAGCGTTGCCTGAGTGTCCTCGTGACATAGCTGTTGGCTTCCCTGGCGTAATCCAAGAACAAGCAGGCAAACTTGCTTTAAAAAAACTGTCTTTTATGACCCAGCCTTGGAAGTGATGTTATATCACTTCTACCTTATTCTATTGATCACACAGTCCAACCTGATACTCTGTGGGAGGGGACCACACACAGGTGTGAGCCCCAGGCAGTAGAGCTAATCAGAGCTCATCTTGGAGGTTGGGCCCACATACTATTATACCCCTACCAGCTTGGCATAACTTATCCACGTTTATCTTACCCATTCCTCTGCCTCCAGTCAATATGAGACCCAGCCCTAGCCGGTTTGGCTCAGTGGATAGAGTGTTGGTCTGTTGACTGAAGGGTCTGGGGTTCGATTCCAGTCAAGGGCACATGCCTGGGTTGTGGGCTTGATCTCCAGTAGAGGGTGTGCAGGAGGCAGCCAATCGATCTCTCATCATTGATGTTTCCATCTGTCTCTCCCTCTCCCTTCATCTCTGAAACTGATAAAAATATATTTTTTAAAAATATATGAGACCCAAATGTGCCTCCTTGATTGTCTGGCCTGAAGTCCCCCACCTTCCACCCAGGCACCAGGAATAAGGAGAAATGTGATTCCTCATCCATCTCCTTTCTCCCACCTCCCCTCCAGCAGATTCTTTCAGGGGCCCTGGGGTCACCTACTTGAGAACGTCATGGAAACTTTGTGTTCTGAGATGTCTTGGTCTCCACGTGGAGTTTTTATAATGTCCAAAGGCCAGCGGAACCAAAGCTGCTTACACTGGTTTGTAGCCAATGGACCATGTCTAAGGTGAGGGAGAGGGCAGGGTGGTGGGAGGGACGATGGGAGGGGTGGTGGCCCAACACCCTCTCCTGCCCAGGCCGCCAGTGCTGTAGCCAAATCCTCTACTTTCTGACGTGACCTTGGACTATATTTGGGAGCAGAACCCCCTCAGCCTGGTAGAGATGGGACTGTGGCTTGGAGCATAGGGTGCAGAAATTGTGGGCACAATTCTTTCTCCTCCTTTGTGCCCTCCCTTTTCAACTTGCAGAGCTCTTCCAAGACCTGGGAGATATGTATTCTTTTCTTCTGCTTATCACTGGTCAGTTTTACTTGCCACTAAGTCATTAAAATTTTTTTATAACAGGTAACTCAAGGATAAAATGACAAATTCACATAACAATGAATAGAATAGATTCGTTCTAAACACTTCATACAAATCATTGAATTCTCACAATAACTCTATGAAGTAGGTACTATTATTGTCCCCATTTTAGAGATGAGTAAACTGAGGTCCAGAGAGGAAAAGTAACTCACCTAAGATCCATAGCTAGTAAGTTGCATGGCTTGATTTAAACTCAAGTTGTTGGGGTCTAGAGTGTGTATCTTTTTTTTAAAATATATTTTATTGATTTTTTTACAGAGAGGAAGGGAGAGAGATAGAGAGTTAGAAACATCAATGAGAGAGAAACATCAATCAGCTGCCTCCTGCACACCTCCTACTGGGGATGTGCCCGCAACCCAGGTACATGCCCTTGACCGGAATCGAACCTGGGACCCTTCAGTCCGCAGGCTGACGCTCTACCCACTGAGCCAAACCGGTTTCGGCTAGAGTGTGTATCTTAAATGCTACATGATACTGACTCTTTCATGTATATGTATATATATTATTGATTAGAGAGAGAGAAACATCAATGATGAGAGAGAATCATTGATCTTCTGCCTCCTGCACACCCTGACTGGGTATCAAGCTCACAGCCTGGGCATATGCCCTGACTGGGAATTGAACCATGAACTCCTGGATCATAGGCCAATGCTCAACCACTGAGTCACACCGGCTGGGCCATGTATATTTTTAAGATAAAACACACATAAGAGAATGTGAGCTTACATTAAGCATAATTTCGATTATGCTCTGTCCTCCTGATCCTCAAGGGCAGTACAAGTAATTTTCTGCCATTTAGGGAAAGGTTGGTTTTTAATGGGTACCTCTGTAAGAAGCAGGACCACTTCCCAGGGACCACTAGTCCCCCTCATCCCACTGTTTTTGGATCTGGGCAGTGAAGGCATGAGCGAGACATTCTCACCCACCTCTTGCCATGGTGAACACCAAGTCTTAGAGAGCGGAAGCAGCTTGACTGAGGACACACACCAGTAGGTGCAGAAAGAAATTTAATGTCAGGGTATTGCTCCAAATTCAGCACTATTCCCTCTGAAACACCACAATCCACCCGACTTCATCTGAATCCTCTTCTTTCATTCATCTGGCAAAGTCCCTTTAGGAGCCTCGTGAAGTTCTTTGTGGTTAAAGCTCACCCCAGTTGCCCGCACAGAGCAGCCACAGCCCAAGGGTGTGAACTTGTCACCTGCTTGCTGGGCTGGCTGACCTTGCAAAACACATATCCTGTGCAGCTGCCAGGAGGCACATTACTCATATTTGCCTTCAAGAGAGCCAGCTGCTAGGACTGTCATTAACCAACGGCCTCCAGCTGCTGCACCTTCAGATCCGAAGATAGCATGTTTTCCCATCCGGGACTGGGCACAGTGGGGACACGGAGCCAGGCTATTTCTGCCCTCCATGGGGCTCCTCCAATGGGCAGTCTTGACTCTGGGCCTGACCAAGACGTTCTCAGAGCTGCACTGCAGTCTGAGGCTCTTTCTATCCATCCTTCCTTCTCCCTCTGAAGATAGGTGTCGACCTCCATCATGATCAAAAGGTTCTTCTTGTTTACTCTCGCTCCCTCCCTCTCTCCTTAGAGTGGTTTCCTCAATAAATCTCTTACCCCTCTAATTGGCCTGAGCATCTGTCTTTAGACCTGACACCACAGACCCTCTCTGGGTCATAGGGCCCACAGCCATCTGCCCCCTCGGAGAGCTTGTACCTGATGGGCTTACAATTCTTCTTCATTACTAAGAGGTGGAATAGGAGTGTGATTCCCCTCTCGGCACCAGGGGACAGGGTGCAAACCAATTCCAGCACAGCCAGAGGTAAGAACAGCTGCTTCCCAAGTCCAGGGCTCCCACCCAACCCATGCCCTGCCTCCAGCCCACTGTCATTTCCCAGCTTCCGTGCCCTCCACCCAAGAGGGGGAAAGGGCCTCAGAGCCTTGGACTAGGGTAAGAGCCCTGAGTTCAATCTGGTTTCTACCGCTGACTTCCCTTCCTGGGCTTCAGTTTTCCCCATCCGTACAGTGGGACTTGGCTTGGTTGGCCTGGGTGGGGGAAGGGAGATCATGGCGGTTTGGGGGTTTTAAAAAATACCTTGGCAGCTGGTAAGCTACTTCGTCTGCCTGTTAAGACCAGACCTGATGCCCAGCTGGTGTGTCTCAGTGATTGAGCATCAACCCATGAACCAAGAAGTCACTGGTTCAATTCCCAGCAGGGCACATGCCCAGGTTGCGGGCTTGATTCCTAGTAGGGGGCGTGCAGGGGCCGACTGATGTTTCTCTCATATTGATGTTTCCATCTCTCTATCCCTCTCCTTTACTCTCTCTCTCTCTCTCTCTCTCTCTCTCTCTAAAAATAAATAAAAACATTAAAAAAAAAAAAGACCAGACCTGGCTCATGTGGCAGAATCAGGGCAGGGCCAGGCCTAAAGCCAAGTCCTGATTATGCTTGGACCCCACGGGTTATGGGGTGCTGTGCCTGGGCTCCTAAGAGTGGCCATCAGCCCCAGAAAGGACAGCTCCCTGGGGAGCCACAGTCAGGGGAGGTAAGCAGACAATAGCAATATGTTGAGGTCAGGCTACTCTAGAGGAAATCATGAGAGTACAAGGAGGCAGTACTAATACCCGCGGGAGTCTGGACAGGCTTCCTAGAGAGGGACTTTTGTTTTGGGCTTTGAAGGCTGAGTAGGAGTTTTCCAGATAAGGGCTTTCAAGGTGGACTGAATACAGACTCAGAAGCGAGAACCTCTGCTGTGTGATCTAAAAATGTGTGGGAAATGGAGGACTAGGGCGGAGATCAGGGAATGGTGAGAAAGTGAGCTGTGCCAGACCTTGAAGGCTCTCTAATAAGGTCAAGATTCTACAGCCTTCACTATTACATGTAGGAGGTGGATGCTACTCCTATTTTCAATTTACAGATGAACAAACCGAGGCCCTGAGAGACGGAGAGGGGCTCTGATGGGAATGCGATGGGCAGTGTCAGGACCCAGGTAATCTCAGGAGCCAGAGGCCAAGTCATCTTCTCATTGCGTGGGCAATGCCCAGGACAGCCCCTCCCTCCCCCCCTCCCCCATGGCCATCTGACATCAGCGAGCATGGCTTCCTCAGCCCCTCTCCCTCCTCCATTCCAGTGTCCTTGTCTGTGCTGACGTCATGTGCACAGAGACAGAAATCTGTGGAGATTCCGGAGAGGCCAGAGTGTGGGAACCAGGACAGATGCTGCTGGCGCTGCCCCAGGGCCGAGAAGCCTCTGGGCGCTGCCAAGGGGGCTCTGGAATGTGTCTGAGGCCGCTGGTTCCCTCCACGGCAGCCCCCACCCCCACCCCAGGCCTGGGAAAGCTGGGGAGGCTCTGATCGCCCACCGTCATTTGGGCCTTGAGCAGCCTATGGGGGCCTGTGCTGCCTGCACACAGGAGTGTATGTGCATCGAAACAGCTGGGCCAACCAGCCAGTCTGCTCTCGGGGGCCCTGAGCTGGGGCCACCGGACCCCCAGAGAGGGAGCATGACCCTCATGGACTCTGCAGCCCAGGGATGGAGAAGGGGACCAAACCGATACTGTCCACCACCTTCCCTCGAGAAGGCACGCAGGAGTGTGTGTGTGTTGGGGAGGGGGAGGGGAGACAGGGGCAGCCAGACAAACAGACACAGACAGATGGTCCCACCCCCACCCAGTGGGCCCCAGGGGTGGCTGTGCACCGCCTGTTCATCACATGTGGTTCACAGCAGCTGCACATTCCGTCAGAGACCAGCTGTGGTGGCAGCTGGGGAGGTGGGGAGTGAGCGCTATGGGTCCCAGGGGAGCAGGGGAGGAGGGCAAGGGGAGGACAGGAGGGCCTGGGAGAGCAGGGGTCAGGGAGGGGGTGAGGACAGGAGGCTGAGATTGTTCTCAGGATACAGCACCAAGCAGGAGCGTGGTGGTGATGGGAATGCCTGACATCTGGAGGCCCCGTCGATGCGGGCCTTGGAGCAGGCGCTGGGGGTGGGGTGATCTGGAACAAGCCCAGCACACCCGGGGCTAGGTCTTGGCACAGAGCCGGACCAACAGAAGTGTAAGGAGAAATGCTGGGCAGTTGAATACACGGGCCCAAAGCTCAGAAAAAAGGGTCTGTATTGGAGATAGCCATTTGGGAATCATTGGCTTTTTACAGGTAAAGCCATGGGAGTAGATGAGGCTCCTAAGGAGGAAATGCATGGAAACAGGCTCAGACACACGCGAACATTACACTCTAAACAGCCGGCACTGCTCCATGCGTCTTACCTCATTTCATCCTCACAACAAGCCTACGTGTTGTTATGATCACATTTTACCAGTGAGAAAACCACGGCAGAGAAAGGCCTCTCTTACTGGGGCTCACCTCCTGCCTTACTGTGGGGCTCCAGGCTGTTTCTGCCCCTCTCCGGGTCTGTGTCCCCAGACACAAAGGGAGGGCCAAGGCTCTGCAGAGGGTGGACTGAGTGGCCCCAGGTGCTCCAGGCCCCCCCCCTCCCCTCCTCCCAGGATAGTCCCTAGGGCAGTGATGGCGAACCTTTTGAGCTCGGCGTGCCAGCATTTTGAAAAACCCTAACTTAACTCTGGTGCCGTGTCACATATAGAAATTTTTTGATATTTGCAACCATAGTAAAACAAAGATTTATATTTTTGATATTTATTTTATATATTTAAATGCCATTTAACAAAGAAAAATCAACCAAAAAAATGAGTTCGCGTGCCACCTCTGACACGCGTGTCATAGGTTCGCCATCACTGCCATAGTAGGACCCTGTGACTGTTTGCCCGGGACCAGGCACCACCTCCTCCACAGGGAAGGTAGAGGCCTTTGCAGGCCCCCAGCTCCCCTCCCTATCACTAGTCACTTGGTCAATGTTTATCAAACAGCTACTATGTGCCAGAAACTGCCAGGCACAGAGGAGACGACGATGAGCAAACCCACCCTGGTTCCTGCCTTCACGTGCTAGAGACAGACATAAATGATCGCACCATTAGCAACTGCCAACCACTGCCCCGGGCATGTCTGTGCCAACCATCCTCTCCTCTGGGACCCGGAGAGCCCCACCACCCAGCAGGCAGAGGCTCAGGGCCTGGTCGAGCAGAGGTCCCGGTTTCAGCATACGGCCCACAAGCAACCCAACCATTTGGAGCCCAGGTCTTGTCCGTTTAGTAATATGAATACCAGCCCCGAGGGAAGACAGGGTTGACCTCGTGTGGGAGCCAGGGATTGAGAAAGTTCGCTGGAGCTGAAACTTGCCCTTGAAAATCTCTTCCTGCTCGCTCACGTCAGGGTTGGGGGAGGGGAAGGGTGGGGAGGGCAGAGGGCCCCTCTCTGCCTCCCTCCCTTGGGACTGAGGCTGACTGCCGCTCCTGGGCTCCCCTCTGCCTACTCCTAACCCCCTCTCATCAGCAAGCAAATCCCCGCTGAGACCCGCTGGCCTCTGGAGCTGCCTTTTGTGCCCTCTCTCACTTTCCTGCCCCTTCTCCAAACCTGCTTCTCCATCCTCCCTCAGACACTTCCTGATCCATGGATCGGGCCCCTGCTTCTGCCTCCTCCATCCATGCCAAGGCTTCTGTGACCTCCTGATTGTACACCTTCCTCTCAGAGTCCCTGGCCTGGGGATCAAGCCTTTATTCTTGGCCTTCTCTGGCCTGGGCCCCTGGTGCTCCATTCTTACCTGAGTTTCCGCCTCCTTCCCACGGTTTCTCTGGCTGCTGTTCCCAGGCCTGTCTGCTGGGTTCTCCTGCTTCTGGCTCTGTACTAGCTCCTGGTGATATCCCATGTTCCCATGGCTCCAGCTACCAGCCACCAAATCTCTGCTGCAGCCCAGGCCGCTCCGGGCTCTCCTCCTGGGTGTCCCCTGGGTCTCACAGACAGCATGGCCACACGGAACGTCTCACCCTCTGCTGTTTCCCATTGGTACTGTCACCTGCGCCCACTCAGTCACCCAGACAGGACCCCCAGCATGACTCGGGTCTGTTCCCTCTTCATCCCCTCTGCACCAGCCCCAAATGCCAGGCTGTTGCATGAGTCTCCTGATTGGTCTACCCCACTCGAATGCAGGATACAGTGGCTTCCAGCATGAATCTGGGTGCCAGCCTGCCTGCTTAGAGTCCCAGTTCTACCACTTGCTAGCTGTGCCATCTTGGTAAGTTACTTAACTTCCCTATGTCTCATTAAATGAGATAATAATAATAATAATAATAATAATAGGTTGTTGTGAGGTTTAAATGAGTTAATGTGATCTGTCTTCTTTGCACTGGGAGCAGCTCCCCTCATCCCCTGGAATGTGTGCCTGCACCGTTTGTCTCCACTCCTCCTTGGTCAGGAGCCCCTCCCAGCAAGCCGCTCACTGGTCACTGTCTGCAGTGGTGAAACACCAGCGGCACCGGCAGGTGAGAGCCTCAGCAGCTTGGCAGCTTATTTCTAGCCGCAGCTTCCAAACCAGCGCCACTTCAAGGGACACTGACACAGCAGCCAAGTGCATTGGGGCTGGGGCTGGAATTGGGACTGCGTTTGGGAGCCTCATCATCGGTTATGCCAGGAACCCTTCTCTGAAGCAACAGCTCTCCGACGCCATCCTGGGCTTCGCCCTCTCAGAGGCCATGGGGCTCTCTTGCCTGCTGGTGGCCTTTCTCGTCCTCTCCGCCATGTGAGGGAGCTGTCTCCACCCCCATGGTTCTCTCTCCCGTGTCTTGTCCGCCCTGTGTGTTCCTTTTCCTATATGTCCCAGGCAAGTCCCAGGAAAGTGGTTGGTCCAGGGTTGAACAGAAGGAAGACAAATAAATACTGTATTAATAAGAAAAACAAACAAAAAATGAGTTAATATATATCAAATAGTACCATGCCTAGTACATGGTAAATGCAATAAAATTTTATTTTTGTTTTATTGACTTATTTATTTTACAAACATGTTAAGTGCTTACTATGTGCTAGACACTTTGCTAGGCACTAAGGGGCATAATAATGAGCAACAAAAGTGATTCCTGCCCCCCCAGAACGTGACAGTCAATGTGGAAGCCTCTTCATAAGCGTCCCATGGAGCAATGGTTTCCTGGTGTTTGGTCAATGCCCCCCTCTTTCCCATCTGAAAAATGAAACAGAGCAAAAGCAAACACAGCCTGGATTCCACATCTCCCTCCAGCTATTCCCGTGGTGCACGTACCCATCAGTCAAGCTTCTCAAATGAGTTTACTCTACCAGCAGGTATTTCTTGCACACCTACTACATGCCAGGCACTGTGCTGGGTGCTGGAGAGTCAGCAGTGAACAGAAGAGAAGTCTCTCCCCCAGTGAGTTTATCTTCTGGAGGGGGACAGGGACAACAAACAAACGCATCAACACGTATAATATCAACGATAGTGCTAGATCAGCGGTTCTCAACCTGTGGGTCGCGACCCCTTTGGCGGTCAAACGACTTTCACAGGGGTCGCCTAAGACCATCCTGCATATCAGATGTTTACATTATGATTCCTAACAGTAGCAACATTACAGTTATGAAGTAGCAACGAAAATGATCTTATGGTTGGGTCACAACATGAGGAACTGTATTTAAAGGGCCAGAAGGTTGAGAACCACTGTGCTAGATGCTGTATAGTGAGATAAAGTGAGGTGGGGGACGCAGAGTGACTGGGGGATTGGCAGCTACTTTAGATAGGGAGTCAAAAGAGTCATCGCGCCCTAACCGGTTTGGCTCAGTGGATAGAGCGTCAGCCTGGGGACTCAAGGGTCCCAGGTTCGATTCTGGTCAAGGGCATGTACCTTGGTTGCGGGCACGTGCCCAGTGGGGGGTGTGCAGGAGGCAGCTGATCGATGTTTCTAACTCTCTATCCCTCTCCCTTCCTCTCTGTAAAAAATCAATAAAATATATTTAAAAAAAAAAAAAGAGTCATCGCTGAGGATGTAATATTTGAGCAAAGACCGGCATGGAGTGAGATAGTCCGAGAAGATCTGGGGAGAGGATTCCAGTGTTAGTGTATGTCCCGCCGAAGCGGGTGCCGGAAGAGGGTTCCCGCAGAAGGAACAGCAAATGCCACAAGCACCAACTACTGGAATGGCCAGAAGGCTCTCCTGGCTGAGTGAGCAAGGCAGGGGCAGGGCCAGCTCAGGGGACCAGACATGGGTACACGCTGAACTATCCCAGCATAGTTATTAGTATTCCCTCTTTTCACTTTCAAAGGCGGCCCAGGTTTAGATGATAAATTGTATGGTCACCCTACACATAGGCCATGGGAAGCAGTGGATATTCTATGCTCAATATGATGGGAAGCCTTTTAAGCAGGAAGTGACAGAATCTGACTGACGCTTTAAAGGATAATGACCAAGTACTGGAGACACTCTTCTGGCTCCTGTAACTCCCCCTCCTGCTCTCCTCCACCTCCTTGCTCTTCCTCCATCTCCTCTCACAGCTCTTTCTCTTCTGCTCAGTGTCGAAATCTCCCAGTTTCTCCGGACCAGTGATTCTCAACCAGAGGTGATTTCTCCCCCAGGGAACATTTGGTATGATCTGGAGACTTTTTTTTTTGTTAATCCTCATCCGAGGATATTTTTTCCCATTGCTTTTCAGAGAGAGAATGAAAGGGGGGGGGGTGTATGGGAGGGGGGCAGAGAAAAACATCCATGTGTGAGAGACACATTGATTGGTTGCCTCCCACCCAAACCACAATTTGGGGTGGGGAGCAAACCCACAACCAAGGTACATGTCCCTGACCCGGGATCGAACCTGAGAGCCTTCAGTGCACAGGCAATGCTCCAACCACTTAGGCACACGGATCAGGGCTGGAGACATTTTTAATTGCACAACCGAGGCAGGTACTACTAGCATTTAGCGGATAGAGGGGTGGAGGTGGGTGTGGGGCGAGGGTGTGGGCAGACCTGAGAGTCTGCTGTCATCCCCAAATGGGACCGCTGATGTTGACTGGCTCTGGCCAAGGTCCCCCAAGACCTGACTAGATGGTGGTGGTGGTGGTGGTGGTGGTGGTGGTGTGTCTCTGGGAATCAGTTCCCAGGTCATCAGCTTCAGATCTGGCCTGGGAGGCCAAGAGGACCAGAGGGGGCTCACTCTGAAGCTGCGGCAGGCCTCAAAGGGGGGCAGGGAGGCACCTCCAGCCCACCCCCAACACACCAAACTGTTCACTCCGTGGGTGCTCCAGCCCCTAAGGAGGGGGACTCAGAGGAGATTCACCTGCCATCTCCTGGGCCAGTACCTCAGAGGACTCCCCAAGGCTCGGAAGGAAGCAGGTGGGAGCATCCTGGGAGGGGACTTCACGGCCAGGGAGATGGGAAGGCAGGCTGCACGTGGCAGGGCAGAGGCCTCCCGCCTTGGACTCACCCGCCAGGACCCAGGAAGCCACCCCTTCATTCGGAGAATGGGGGTGGTCATCTGGGAAGGACTGCTCTTTCACCCCCACAGCAAGCCCTGCGTGGGGGGGACACTTGATTATGGTGGCAGGCCCTCCTCCACACATGTCCACAGACACAGCCCAAGTGCACACACACACGCACACACACACACACGCACATACACACGCACACACTCCACTTGCTTTGGACCCCCATGGGAGAAGCTGCTGGGGGATTCTTGT
>NW_005871308.1:87196-89585 GCF_000147115.1 Myotis lucifugus
TGGAGGGTGGGTGCGGGTGCTTCCCTCGGCCATTAAGGGCGGGGGATGCTCGGATGCAGACCGCGTCCAGCTCGCGGTCTGATGTCTGTCCAATGCGTGGTCTCTTTCTGTCGAGGTGCCCAGGTGAGGC
The DNA here is from genome assembly GCF_000147115.1 of Myotis lucifugus. Classification (NCBI taxonomy): domain Eukaryota; kingdom Metazoa; phylum Chordata; class Mammalia; order Chiroptera; family Vespertilionidae; genus Myotis; species Myotis lucifugus. Next base: position 87,327 of record NW_005871308.1, read on the forward strand.
TGTGGGCGAGGAGGCGCTTAGGGAAAACCCTCGTAAACTTGCTGGCAGACCCCCTGTCCAGGATCCACTGTGCAGCACAGCCATCCGGTCCCAATTTTACCCTAATTTGGGTGCACTTTTCATATAGTACGTCTAGGGGAAGAAAGACGTCTGTCCTTTGAGCAAATTGGACTTTGACTACGGTTTTGATTGAAGAAAACCAGAGCTGGCTTGCCCATGGTCAGGGCACCGGCCTAGGCTCCAGTCCCAGCGCCCTTTCTATTGCACCACCTACTGCCAAGGTCTGTCTGCTCTTGGTAAATATTCGGACCTGCTTCAAACCTGTAGAACAAACTGCACATGTGTATAGTCGGACAGTTCTGCTACTTCGCAGTTCTGTGAACAACCCAAGCTTCAGTTTCCTCATCTGTAAGTGGATATAGCCCGGCTGGGTGGTGCAGTTGGTTGAGGGTCGTCCTGTGCACTGAAGGTTGGTGGTTCCATTCCCGTCAGGGAAAATACCTGGGTTGCAAGTTTGACCCCCCCTTCCCCCCAGTAAGGGCATGTAGGGAAGACAACTGATCGATGTTTCCTTCTCTTCTCTTCTCTTCTCTTCTCTTCTCTTCTCTTCTCTTCTCTTCTCTTCTCTCTCTCTCTCTCTCATCCTCTAAGTGTGTCCTCAGGTGAGGATTAAAAATAAAATAGGTATAAATAATAGACCCATTCTCATGGGAATATTGGGAAAATCAAATGAGATAGTATATGCCAAGCTTAGCACACGACCTAGCTCCAAGCAAACGATTAATTAGTGTCAGGAACCCAACACATGATACCCAGAACCTGAAAGAGCAACAGGGGCTGACTGGGCGCCTGCAGGCCTGGGTCCCAGCCCCAAATCTGCCACTAACTCACCATGTGACCTTGGGCCATTGCTTTCCCGTTGTGCGCCTGTTGCCTCAGCAGTGAAATAGGGAGGACAGAAGGGCTCTCTTATCTCTCCGGGCTCACCCAGATCTGTCTCTTTAGAACAGAATTGGAAGGGGAGGGTGTTCATTTTATTCTTAGGGATGTTTTTGAGGGCATTTCATAGGTTCAATGATCTCCAGTTTCTGAGACTAGGGGATCCTGCCTCAATCACAAATCCTAGTAAAATGTCACCAGCTTTAAAAAAATGCCACCAGCTTGCAATTATTTATGGCTTATAATTGGAGGTAAGGCAATAGATATTGCCCTTGCATCCTGTACATTGCATTTTGGGATATATAACAATTTTCCATGCAACTTAATAGCCTTTTTAAATTGTTTAGCAAAACAAAACAAAAAAACCCCGCTTTTAAAAAATATATATATTTTTAATGGTTTCAGAGAGAAAGGGAGAGAGAGATAAAAACATCAATGATAAGAATCATTGATCGGCTGCCTCCTGCATGCCCCCTACTGGGGATCGAGCCAGAAACCTGGGCATATGCCCTAACTGGGAACCGAACCATGACCATCAATGCTCAACCACTGGGCCATACCAGCCGGTCAAAACCCACTCTTTAGACAAGTAATTCTCTGAGTCTGTGCCTGCTAGGTGTGGGGGAAGAGCCTAACACCACGTGGTAGTGATGGAGGGTTGGGGTGTGTCTCAAATTCAGTGTCATTGGGTCTTCATGAATCAGAGGCACGAAATAGATACCAGAGAGCTAGGCTGATCAGAGCTGGCTTCTGTCTTTTAAGAACTTGCAGCTTGGCCAGTGACCTTCCAGGTCACACAAAGACGATGGACAGAGAGACAGACTGTCTGTGCTGCCCGCAGCAGGGTGCCCCAGCAGTGTCCTGACAGGCGGGCAGCCAGGGAGGGCTTCCTGAAGGGGGTGGCATTGGGCTGCTACAGGACCAGTGGGCAGTCTTTTCCTTCGCAGCATGCTGTCCTTTCAGCTAGAGCCCTTGAGAGACTGTCTCCATTCTTAGAGGAGCAGACCCCATCAGAGGAGAGAAAGCAGTTGGACATCTGGCAGAGCTGACTTATAGACCCCTCTTTGTAGCACTCACCAAAGGGCCCTCCCCCAGCAGACATCAATGCTTCAATTCAGGGATCACTGAACGATGCCTGCTGTGGCCCAGACCCTAGGCTGGGCGCGGGGGGCCCAGATGTATCCTGCCCAGCCGCTGCCCTCAGGGAACTCTCAGAGAGAGCTTCATGTACAAAGACAGCCAGATAAACAGTGGCAAGGGCTAGGACTGGGGCAGCCAGCCTCCCTGGGGTCAGAGGCAGGGCGCAACCCCCCCCCCCCC
>NW_005871308.1:89946-92501 GCF_000147115.1 Myotis lucifugus
GTTGTCCCTTCATGTTTTTAAAGGCACAAGGGGGGACTGACCAAATTAAATGGGCCCGAGATTTTTACTCTCACCACCATTCACCTGAACCTCCATCTTCTCCCTTACAAAATGGAGGATGCTAATACTTCCTCACAGAGTGAGGCTCTGATAAAGCAATGAACCCAAAGCATGTCTCCCTGCTTTGGCGCAAAGTTACTTCCCAATTAATGGTGCTCTCTAAGAGGTTGGAGGGTACAAAGTTCATGAGCCCGTAGTCTAATGAAGAGACTGGAAGTCTGAAGACTGGACTTACTGGCCTTGATTCTTAACTCTCTGTGTCTCCGTCACTCCATCTATCCAATGATGGTTTTTCCTAAATATGAAATGAAATGGCCTCAGTAATGCTTAACTCCCCAGGGCTGTTGTGCAATAAATAAGACAAGTAGTTGTGGACATGCTGTCTAGAACAAAAAGTACTGGCTATGAATTTTACAAGTTGTGACAATGACTATATGGGGTGCACTGGTAAGAGCACTGGATTAAAAGGCAAGAAACTTGAAATTTCTTCTAATTTGCTGTGTGGCTTGGAGCAGATCCCTTCCCCTCTCGGAGTTTCCTCATTTTACCAGTGGGCTCGGTGCTGTCTGAAATCCCTTCGTTGAGGACATTGTCATTCTGCCTTTGGCTGATGCAAAATGAGTGGGATTATCTACAAGGGCTCCACAGGGGAGCTCCCAGGGGGAAACTGAGGGTGGCCAGGACTGGCAGCCAGACCACCTAGAAAACGGTCCCCACCCCAGGATTCTGGCTAGGGGCCACTCGAGGGCCATGGAGCAGATCGTGGTGGTCAACATCTCTTCTCTGGGTCCGTGAAAATCTGCCTTCTTTTCAGACTCTCAGCCAAGAAGCTCTCAAACCTCCTCCCTGTCAGTGTCAGGGCCAGATCACAGCCTGGAAATGAGCACACACTGAGCCCTTGGGAACTTTAAGGATAAGGGGACTGGAGGGCTATTCAGACATACAGGAAATGGGAATTAAGAGGGAAAACAATGCTGGATCTGGAGCCAGAAGACATGGCTTCCCATGCTGGCTTTGCTCCTTAGCAGCTGCGTCGGCTGCAAACTGCCTCAGCTGCCGAGCCTCGGCATGCTCCTCTGTAAAATGGGGCTTTCGTTAGGCTCACGGGGGGGTATGTACTTAGTGATGCCAGGGAAGCTGTGAAGTGAGGTTTGCCTGTTAGCTGTGGGACTGGGATAAGACTGCAGAGAACAAGGGGCTAGGGGACTGGAAAAAGGGATGGCAGAGCCACCTGCCCCGAAAGGGGTGCGTCAGCCTCCAACAGATGGTCCCTGAGGAGGGATCAGGCTCAGGGGCAGTGACGTGAGTAAGCAAACCCAATACCCCTGGCGATGCCTTATCCAGCCTGGGGGGACAAAGGCTGTGTTTCTTAGATACCCTGGCTCCGGGGCTGGTCCCCAGTGAAGCTCTGTAAACAAGCTGCCCTGCAGAGCTCTGGGTCTGGCCATCTGTTCCCTGAACCTGGCTTGCTGGGCCATCCCTCCCAGGAGCTTCCACTGGTCTCTTACCAGACCTTCTTGTCCAGATGTGTGGATGGAGCTATCCTTTCCCAGATGTGGCTGCACAAAGCCAGAGCAGAGCAGCAGGATCTGACGAATGTTGGTCTGGTCTCTCCCTGCAACCTTCTCTCTTCGAGCAGATGATGAAAATTACCCAACCTCGGACATCAAAGGAGTAGTCATGGGGACTGGGACCTTCCTGGTGAGCCTCAGATGCCCCCATTCCACAAAGGCCTACGGCAGTGATGCCAAAGATGAGGACAGGAGGGAGCTCAGCCATGCGCTCTGCCATGTTCCAAGCACTCGCTGAGGATGGGGCTACAATAGTGAATGAGACAGACATGGGTCATGACCTCATGGAGCTTCCAGACTTGTTAGAGAGACAGACATTAACCAAACAATCATGTAAAACAACAAAGGGTCATAACTGCTGTGAAGGCAGGGTACCGGGGAATGTAGAGTAGGGGATAAGTACCTAGTACAGTGATGGCGAACCTATGACACACGTGTCAGTGGTGACACGCGAACTCATTTTTTTTGGTTGATTTTTCTTTGTTAAATGGCATTTAAATATATAAAATAAATATCAAAAATATAAATCTTTGTTTTACTATGGTTGCAAAGATCAAAAAATTCCTATATGTGACACGGCACCAGAATTAAGTTAAGGTTTTTCAAAATGCTGACACGCTGAGCTCAAAAGGTTCGTCATCACTGACCTAGTAGGAGGGGGACCTCAGAAAAGGCTTCCCCATGCCCTGGCCCATTGCTCAGTGGTTAGAGCATCGGCCCTCAGACCAAAGGGTCTCGGGTTCAATTCCCAGTCAAGTGCATGTGCCTCGGTTGCAGGTTTAATCCCTGGCCCGGTCAGGGTGAGTGTGGGAGGCAACCAATCCATGTGTTTCTCTCATGCGATGTTTGTCTCTCTGTTCTCTTCTCTCTCTCTCTTCCTTCTCTTTCTCTCCTCCCTTCTCCTCCCTCCAATTCTCTCTAAAA
>NW_005871308.1:93378-97030 GCF_000147115.1 Myotis lucifugus
ACCTCCGGTGTTGGCCAGATGAATGGCCTCAGTGCCGCCTAGTCGAATGCCCTCCATTCGGAGAGGCCTCTGAAGCAGGAAACCGTTAGGAGGGCGAGCAGTTGGGCTGGGGAGGATTTCGGCCAGTCGGGCAGGAAAAGGCCAGGGCTAGGCCTCTTCCCTGTGTTGGAAACTCCTGGGATGCGAGCAAACATCCCTCCTTTGGCTGGGCCTTGTGGGGGGGGGCGGGCAGGGGCGAAGTGATGGCGGTCTGGGGGCCTTCGGGGGAGGCCGAGCCGTGTCCCGGGAGTCCGGCGTGGCCTGTGACCCACATGCCGCTCCCCCGCGCCCCCAGCCGCGCTGCGTGGGAGGTGGCGGCAGCTGCAGCCTGGGCGGAGGGCGGGCAGCCGGCGCGCCCGGCCCGTGGGAAGCGGCGGCATCTGCTCTTTTCCACGCTCGTTCCCAGCGGCTCCCTCTGAAACCCAACCCGCTGGCCGCCGCTGGCCCTTGCCCTCGCCCGCCCCGCCCGGGGATCGGGTTGCAGCAGCCGGAGTGGCTGCCCGTGGTTCCGATGCCCGCCCTCCAGCAGCAGGAGAGAGGAGCTTGCGCCCGGAGCGAGAACCGAGCACACACCTCCTTCCGCCGCCACCGCCCCCCACCAGACATCTCCCCCTCCTCCCCCCACCCCGCCGCCCTGGGGCAGTTAACCCAGAGCAGGGAAGGACTTGACCCGGGAGGAATGGGCCCCGGGGAGAAGGGAGAGAATGCGTCCCCTCCCACGCCTGCCCCGTGCTTCCTCCCAGCTCGGGAGACCACAGACGCCCAGCAGGGGGCTGTGCTCGCCCACGAGGTCACCCCAGGCCAGGGAGATGGTCCTCCAGCTCTGAAAAATGTGCCTTTCTCTTCCTCTCCAGCCAGATGGCCAGGCCGCTGTCCACCCCCAGCCCTTCGCAGATGCAAGCCCGGAAGAAACGCAGAGGGGTGAGTGTCTCGGCCAGAGGTTTACGCTGGGTCCCCAGGGGCCTAGCCTCCAGGGACCTGGTCAGGAACAGCGCCTCGAGCTAGACGGCCTGGGTTCAAATCCTGACTCTGCAAGTGGCTAGCAGGGGTGACCTTGGGCAGGACACTTCACCTCTCTGTGCCTCATTTCATCAACTGTGTAACTGACATAATAACGGCACCTACCCCAAAGTGTTGGGGATGTTTTTGTTCTTAATCCTCACCCGAGGATATTTTTCCATTGAATTTTTTAGAGAGAATGGAAGGGAGGGGAAAGAGACCGAGAGAGAAACATGGATGTGAGAGAGAGACATCGATTGTTTGCCTCCCTCACATGCCCTGTCCAGGGCCTGGGATCGAGCCTGCAACCAAGATACATGCCCCTTGACCAGAATCGAACCCAGACCCTTCAGTCCGAGGGCCAATGCTCTATCCACTGAGTCAAACCAGCTAGGACTCCAAGTGTTGTTTTGAAGAGTAAGGGAATTAATGTGACACACTCAGAGCAATACATCCATCCCAGCCTTACTCTTCTTCTCTCTGAACCCAGAACTTTCATTTTTCCTCTGTGTGCTGAGGGGTGAGTAAGGGAGACAAAAGAAGGCGATGCCGCTGCTTGCTGTGGGCCATCTTATCCCAGCCCCACTTTCCCCCCAAGATGCAGCTGTGCATCTGCACTGGGCACCAGCCCTGCCACTCACTAACCAGACAACCTCACACAAACCATTTCCATCCAGCCCTCATTTTCTTTTGTTGTTGTTGTTAATCCTCATCTGAGGATAGTTTTCCATTGATTTCCAAAAAGAGTGGAAGGGAGGGGGAGAGACAGAGAGAGAAACATCAATGTGAGAGAGACATATCAATTGGTTGCCTCCCGCACGTGCCCTGACCAAGGCCAGGGATCGAGCCTGCAACCCAGGTACGTGCCCTTGACCAGAATTGAACTGGGACCCTTCAGTCCTCAGGCCGACACTCTTTCCACTGAGCCAAACCAGCTAGGGCCAGCCCTCATTTTCTTGATTTGTAAAATGGGGGTCGTAATTTCTGCCCTGCCATCAGTACTCTGCTGCCACTATTGTGAGATGAGACTGAGATGGAGTGAATGCAAACCTTCACAGCTGGAGAAGAAAGGCAATGCCCAAGATTCCTCAGGCCTCCTGGCCCAGCAGGGGTCTCCAGGGCCGCTGGGCGCTGCGGGTGGTGTCCCTGTCCTGATTTGTTGGTGCTGGACCAGTGGTTAACCGTTTAGCATATCCCCTTTCAGATCAATACAAGAGAGCTGAGTTCTCCCAACTTTGCATTCCCTGCTGTGACCTTAAACAAGTCACTGCCCCTCTCTGAGCCTCAGTTTCCCCCTCCATAAAGTAAGAATAGATTGATCTCCCCCACAAAAGTATTGTGAAGGAAAATATGAGTGAATGTCCATCCAGGCATGTTGATCTGACTGTGACGTGCCTGCGTGTAAACTCTTGTCGTTGTTTTTTAGATCATAGAGAAGCGGCGTCGAGACCGCATCAACAGCAGCCTTTCTGAACTGCGGCGCCTGGTCCCCACCGCCTTTGAGAAGCAGGTATGTGACACTGCTGATGGTGCTGTGGGCAATCTGTGTGAGTGGCAGAGAAGGTTCCTGTATCATGGCATCTCTTGTTGTTAACAGCTGCCTGCAGTTCTGTGATGTCATTTGCTGATATCTGTCACTGGCCAGAGATAAGGGGAATGGAAATATATAGTTACAGAGGTATCTCAGGTGTTATGGTTTTCTATCCAACATCCCATTGAATTGAATCCTCAAAATGACCCTGAAGAGTAGGGATTATTATGCCCATTGCACAGCTAAGGAAACTGCAGCACAGAGAGGTGAAGTAACCTACACCGGGTCACACAGCTAGTAAATAGCAGAGCAGAACTGAACATAGAACTCTGTGACTCTAAGGTGCCCTAACCCTCTACACTCCTGACATTTCCGAAGCTATCTGAAAGCGAAACAGGCTGCTCAGGGAGGAAGCACTCTGACATTGAACGTGTCGGGGTGGAAGGATGGCAGTGGGAAGTCAGACAAGCTGCATTAATCAGACAGCCTCACAGACTCTCACCTGTGCTCCAAAGGCCGGTCAGGGGCCATGTGTTTTCTGCTGGTGAGAACAAGCCGGTCATCCCACTGGCGTTCACTAAAACCTTCAGAAGCCCAGTTATGAACTACACCTGCTGCCTGCCCTCAAGGCACTCCCATGCGCAGTCTGACCCTCAGGTTTCGCCTGGGAGACCAGGTGATGCTGGAGGCTTACAAAACATTTCCCGAGAGAGGATAGAGGAGGAGTACTCTTGGGGGTAAGATGATAAGCTAGCCCTTGGGTGGGGTGAGTAGGAACGTGGGTCCCCAGAGAGCGGGCCTGGGGCGGGGGCGCTCCTGGGGGGGGGGCGCTCCTGGGGGGGGGCGCTCCTTGGGGGGGGGCGCTGCAGGTCCCCAGAGAGCGGGGCCTGGGGGGGGCGCGGTTCAGGAGCAGCATTCTGGTGCTGGGGTATGGAGCCAGGCAGATAGACGAGATTCTCCTGCAGAAAGTGTGCAGAGTGAGAACAGTGAGCCCAACCCCCCCTGGGGACACCACGGTTTTCAGGGACAGGCAGAGCAAGAGGGCCCGGTGAAAGAAGAACCAGGAAAGGGGTGCCATGGAAA
>NW_005871308.1:97302-135295 GCF_000147115.1 Myotis lucifugus
GCTTTTTTAGAGGGAGGAAGAAAACCAATCCCCGGATCTGTCCGTCCGGGGCTCTTCCAAGCGGGGGAAAAGCCGAGGTCCTGCAGATGTCGGTGGACCACTTGAAAATGCTCCACGCGACTGGTGGGACAGGTACTGATGCGCTGCTCCTCCGGGGTCATTTACAGCCAGTGTCTCGGGGTTGGGCCCTGGGGATACACCAATGAGCAAAGTAGATGTGGCCCCTGCCCTCCTGGAGCTCACGGTCCATGGAGGAGCTGAAGCAGATCCAGGTGGAACATTTGCAAAGCTTGTCTCTCTTCTCTTTCTGGCACCTCCCTCTCCACTCTCAGTGTCTCCATTTGTCCCAGCGCTTTCCTCAGCTCCACTCCTTCTCCCACAGACTGTTCCTACCCACCCACCCCCAGGGCCTCGTTAAGCATCAGCCTGAATGAGCTCCTTCTCCCTGGGGTCCCAGTGGGAGCAACCGGCCGGAGATTTTCAGCCACTGATGGCTCACCGGTGTGCCTCCCACTGGTCTGGCTCCCTGGGCTGCTGTGTCCTCAGCAGTCTCGGTCATACGTCATGCTAGCCGCTCAGTCTCAGGATTGAAGCAGAACACGCGTGTAACTCCTTCTTTTATTCTGAACTAGTCTGTTACAACACAGTCATGAACCTGTAGCTTTAAAAAGACTTCTGGACAAACAGAAATTTTGTTTACCTGGAGCCTCTCTGGGTATTTTTGTGACTTCACAATTGGGAAGCCTTGAAAGCTCCACAGACCTGGCCACAAAGACCTAAGCCCTAAAACCTTAGCTTACTCCCTGCGGAGGGGACAGTTGCATTTTAAGTGGCCCAACCAGTCCTCTCAGTGGGTGGCAGTGTCATCTGGGGGCAGGCAGGGTCGTGGGCCTCACCCCAGAGATTCTGAGGCAGTAGGTCTGGACTGGAGTTTGGGAATTTGCAAGATTCGGAAGCACGCCCGATGACCCCGATGCAGGTGGTCACTCGGAGAACTTCTGCCACAGGAAGGCATGGCCAACAGTGGAAACTTGTGTCACTGATCAGCCAGTGGGGAGAGAGTTCAAGCTGCATTTGTGGTTCTCCAACTAAAGACAAATAGTGACTAATCCCGGGCAGCATTTTATCGTTTCAGATGCTTTCACTAATGTTATCTCACTTGGTTCTCACAGAAACCTCCTGGGTGGGGCTGCTGTCACCCCCATTTTCTGGCTAAGGCCTAATGGGAAGACAGAATTGTGGTGGGGAGCGTTGGCTTTGGATTAGAATCCTGGCTCTACTGTTACTAGCTTTGTGTCCTTGGATAAATGATTTAACTTCTCTATTCCTCAGTTTCCTCATCTCTAAAATAAGAATAATAAAAGGGTTTTTATGCCCTTCTTCTTCTCTCTTTCTCTCCCCCTCTCTCCCTCTATTTAAAATCAATTGTTAAAAAAAGGGTTTTTATGAAAATTAACTTAAACAATGCAAATTAAGTGCTAAGTAAGAACTCAGCAAACGCTAGTAGAAAGAACAGTGAAGCGTGGCCGGTGTGGCTCAGTGATTGAGAGTCAACCCATGCACCAGGAGGTCACCGGTTCGATTCCCGGTCCAGGCACATGCCCAGGTTTCAGATTGATCCCCAGTAGGAGCATGCAGGAGGCAGGTGATCCATATTTCTCTCTCATCTGTGTTTCTTATATCTCTTTCTCTCTCCCTCCCTCCCTCTCCTTCCTTTCCTCTCTCTAAAAATCAATTAAAAAAAACATATTAAAAACAAACGCACAGTGAACACAGAAGGCGAAGGGACTGCTCACGGTCAGCACAGCTAAGTAGACAGCAGAACCGGTGCACTCACTTCCAAGGAGACCTGACTGCAAACATGGGCTCCTGCCCAGCTGCCCCTCTGTGGGGGCCTCGGCTGTGAACCAGGGACCAGATGTTTGCTGCTATAGTCCTGAGGCCATTGCTCACGGGGGCTGTTCTGAGTCTGCCCAGAAGGTGGTGTGGAGAGAAGGGCAGGTGTGGAGAGGCAGTGGGCAGTCCATCTGACCATTCCTCAGTGAAATCAGCCAAGACAGGGTGCCCAGCCTGAGGGCAGGCGCTGAGGGCCAAGCGGAGTCACTTTCCAGACGGCCTTGGGGCTGGTTGGCAAGCAGCCTGTACACGGTGGCTAGCGTTTACCTTGCTGAGCATTCCTGTGCACCATTTCCTTTTCATTATTTTTTTAAAAATATTTTTATTGATTTTTTACAGAGAGGAAGGGAGAGGGATAGAGAGCTAGAAACATCAATGAGAGAGAGACATTGATCAGCTGCCTCCTGCACACCCTCCACTGGGGATGTGCTCGCAACCAAGGTACATGCCCTTGATGGGAATCGAACCCAGGACCCTTCAGTCCGCAGGCCAACGCTCTATCCACTGAGCCAAACCAGTTAGGGCCTTTTTCATTATTTTTTATTTTTATTGATTTCAGAGAGGCAGGGAGAGGGAGAGAGAGATAGAAACATCAGTGATGAGAGAGAATCTTTGATCAGCTGCCTCCTGCATGCCTCACAGTGGGGATCAAGCCCGAAACCTGGGCATGTGCCCTGACCGGAATCAAACCTGACCTCCTGGTTCATAGGTCGATGCTCAACCACTGAGCCACGCTGGCCGGGCTGTGCACCATTTCATTTCATTTTACCCTCACAAGTCAATGCATCAGGTACTGTTCCATGCCCATTTTACAGCTAAGGAAATTGAGGCATAGAGAGAATAAGAGACTTGTCCATGGTCAGGCAGCTTGTGAAGTGGCCTCCAAAGGCCTCAGGCTTCCTGCCACACTGTACTCACTGCCTTCTCCAAGGAGTCTCCCAGCGCCTGCCCACATCAGCAGGCGGGGCTGGCCTACGCTCCACGCACACAGCCCGTTCACCCCTGGCAAGTCTCTACTTTCTTGGTCGCAGTTTCTTCTTTGTATTATTAATCACAAATTGTGCTGAAACAATACTTTACATTTTGTAACGCTTCATAGTTTAGTGAACTCATCTGATGCTCACAACCCAGCCCCTCTCCCCCAGCAGGGATGTTTCCCACTTTACAGGTGGAGAGACCGGGGCTCAGAGAGGTGAGGGGCCCGGGGTCACACAGGCAGCGAGTGGGGAAGGCGGGTCCAGAACTCGGGCCGGCTGACCCCTGGCTCCTGGTTGTGTTCCCACTGGGCACGCCCTCATCACGCCTCGCTTTGCAGGATTCTTTGATGCCCGGACCCTGGCCGTTGACTTCCGGAGCATCGGTTTCCGGGAGTGCCTCACCGAGGTCATCAGGTACCTGGGGGTCCTGGAAGGACCCAGCAGCCGTGCGGACCCTGTGCGGATTCGCCTTCTCTCCCACCTCAACAGCTACGCGGCCGAGATGGAGCCTTCCCCCACCCCTGCCAGCCCCCTGGCCTTCCCTGCCTGGCCCTGGTCCTTCTTCCATAGCTGTCCAGGGCTGTCGGCCCCCAACAGCCAGCTTGCCCTCCTAGGAAGAGTGCCCGGCCCCCTCCTCCCCAGCGCCTCGTCTCTTACTTACCCCGCCCCAGCTCTCCGAACCGCTCCCATGCGCAGAGCCGCCGGCACCCTCCTGCCAGCCCGGAGGAATGTGCTGCCCAGTCGAGGGGCACCTTCTGCCCGGAGGGTCCGCCCTCTGGAGAGGCCAGCTGTCCCCCTGCCCATGGCCCCCAGCGGCAGGGCAGCCAGGAGCAGCCACATGGCACCCCTCCTGCCGTCTTCTCCCCCCACGGCCCCCGCTGTCGGGAGGTCCCCTGCTTATGCCAGTGTCCCGGCCCCCAGGCCCTCTTCCCCCGGGCCTGCTGGGCGGCCCGCGGGGGCTGTGCTCTGCCACTCCTGGGCCCCCGAGATCACGGAGGTGGGGGCGTTCTAAGTTGCCCTCCCCCTGAGTGAGGAGAATTCTTTTCCAGGAGCTGAAAGTGGCTCTGCCTTTTCAGCCCTGCCCCCTGGACTGGCTCATGAGTGCCGCGACGTCTTCACCCACCAGAGGCCCCCTGCTCCCTGGACCCTTATCCCCTCCTAACTGCTCCTCCCAGCTTTCCCGCCGGCTCTCCTGCAGCTCTTCTCGTCTCAGGGGCTTGCTCTCACTTCTGACCTGGACAGATGAGTTCCGGAAGACCTACTAGTAAGAGCTGCGCCCAGACCCCTCTCCTGCCCGGGGACACAGGGGCAGCAGGCATGAATCTCGGCTCTGGGAACAGAGCTTTGACCTAAAAAGCACAGTGGACTGAGGCTGGCTGCTTCCCAAGAGAGATCAGACCCCAGCCAGGAGCAGTGACTGACTGGCTGCAGCCTGCCCAGGCCCCAGGGGCTGGAACCCAGTGTCTGCCCTGCCCACCTGTCTCCTGCCCACCCAGCACAGCAAACCACAGGACAAAGCTGCTGTCCACCGTGGCCACGGCCTGGGGGTCGGGAGCCCCGCAGGGCCTGCTGCTGCCCTCTTCCAGCTGCAGACACCCTCCCGCCAGCTGACCAGCAGTTCCCCGCACACAGCTGGGAGGTTTCCTGGCGGCAGTGCGGCTCCAGGACCCCGACCACCAGCCCTGGGACAGCGCGCTCAGACCGGAGCCAGCACTGAGCAGAGAACCCAGCTCTGCCCTGCGCTGTCACCACCCTCCAGGCGTGTGGTCCCTGCTGGGCGCACGGTGTGAACAGCCCTGTTCCCACGTGATGGCACCCCGAGAGGAATCCTCTTGGGATTCAGAACCAGACGTTCGTGCTGCCTGGTTTGCATCCGGCTCACGGAGCCCAGACTGCTGGGACGGCCAAGGCTGCAGGCTGGACGAAAATAACTGCGAGGAGGCCCAGAGGAAGGGCAGGCAGAGGCGGCCTGGCCCTGCAAGGTCACGCGGTGGGTCGAGGGCCTGAGATCCTGTTCACCCAGGATTCCACACAGCTGGCTCTGCTCACAGGCCGTTTCCTGACCCAGCTCCAGCCCAGGGCACGTGTCCTCTCAGAGGGAACAGATGGCCCAGCCACCATTCCCCGTGGGAGGGCAGAGGCTGCACAAGGTTAGGGCAGACCCAGGACTGACATTCAACGGGACCAGTGTTGCCAGACCTGTTGTTAAGATGTAGAAACACACCTGTGCTCCACGGCCACTCCCTGCTTCCCGAGTGGCTCTGGGTGTCCCCACCACATGGCTTTGCCCCCAGCACCCCTGTGCTGGTTAGTGTCCAGCAGACCTAAGGTCAGGGAGCCCTCCCGGGGCAATGTTGGTGCGTGTTGCTCACTGGTTATTAAACACGTCAAATGTCGCCGCTGGGAAGATTCTCGCACCCCACCCTTCGATGGAACTGCCCTCCCCAGAGGCTAAATGAAGGAGACTCCCTGGGCTCAAAAGTAGAGTTTGCAGAAACCCCAGTGAAAAGGGGCCTTTTCAGGGAAGTGGGCCGGAGGGCAGAGATCATGTAAATGACCCAGAAAGCTCTTTTGAAAAGACCGGCTCCTCAAAGAGGCCGTAAGAGCTCAAGTAATTCATCAGATTGCTGTCCAGCACCATCCGAGATGTGCATGCAGCCTTGAGCACAGGGGTCCTTTGGAGGAGGGGTCACCGCCTGGAGTGCCCGAGGGAGCCCCAGAGGCCAGGGCTTCAGCAGCTCCCGGGATTGGGACGGGAAGGGGGAGGTGGCAGAGGGTAAGACCAACTCCACTTTCTCACAAAAGGCAGGAAGAACTCCTCTTCTTCCTCCTCCCCTCCTCCTTCCTCCCTCTCCCCTTCCTCCCCCTCCTCCCTCTCTGTGGCTATCCCAGGTGGTAGCTCCCTACTCCCAGGATACCAGGTCAGTCCTGTAGTTTGGCGACTTCCTAGCCCCAGCATTTATTTACTCACAGTGAGGCAGTGGGCATCCCATTCCCGTGTTTCTAGCACCAACTCCAAAAGAATCTGTTGACACCATTGAAGGAGGTGGAAAGGGCCCAGAACTCAGCATCTTCGTTGATCTTGGGTTCATTCTCCCCAAGAGATTGGGGGGGGGGGAGGATGACTGGATGTAATTGTTTCTGTGGTTGAGGATTTGTATCTTTTGTTCATACTCCCAAGCCTTTCTGGTGCCCCCGACTCCCACCCCACTGCTGGGGGTGTTGCACACATCCAATAAAGTTTTTTTAAAAAATTCTTCTGAAATTCTGGAAACTTCTGAGTGATCCTACTTCTTCAGTATCTCTGGAGTCCATCACGACCCTGAACCCACAGCCACCCCCTGAGCGTTCCCACAGCGGAGGGAAGCAGGGAACCCCTATGCAAAGGCCTGGAGACCTCATCACCTGCCCCCAGATCCTGCCCGGCATAGGTCCTCATCCCCTCTGCCTGTCAATCACTTCTTAGCAGAGACCAGAGAGAGCTTTAAACATGCAAATTATATCATATTGATTCTGGTTTAAAACCCTTACTCTATTACCCTCTCATTCCAAAGATAAAATCCAAGCTTTTTCTCTTCTGGTCACAACTTCACTTCCAGCCTCATTTCTTGCCAAGCCCAGTCTTGTTCCCTGTGCTTCTGCTACCCCGGCCCCCCTTCATTTCCTCAACATCCCAGCCACGCTCCCACCTCCCGGACTTTGCATATGCTGTTCCCTGGCCCAGGATGCTCTCCCCTCACCCCCCACCCCCTTTGCTTGGCCGAGCTCTGCATAGCCTCAGGCCTTGGCTTAAAAGTCGCCTCCAGAGAGGCCTTCCCTGACTATTCTGCTGGAATAGTGAGCCTGTCTCAAAGTCCCCTATGCTTTCCCTTTATAAGGGACTTGCCGTTGCACACCACTAACGAGTGTGCTTGTTGGCTGACTGTCTCCCCCACCAGCACGTACGCTCCCTGAGGCCGGGACCACGCCTAGTGTGTGCTCTACCCTGCATCCCGCACCAAGCATTGTTCCTGGCTCAGTCGATGTTCTATAAACATTTGTTGAATAAATGAACGGGGGAGGTGAGGAATCTTCCGGACTCGAACTGCTGGATGGTACGGGCCCCTGTGGAGGTGAACCACCCGCTGGTCAACTTTGGGAGGAGCTGGAGAGTGAAGTGGGAGCCAGGGCCAGGGCACTGGCAGTTCTGGCCAATGGGGAGGACGCTCTGGCCAAAGAAGAGTGTGAGTGTGCTGGCCCTGGGGGGCACACAACAGCTGAGGACAGGAGGTGTCCCTGCTCTCCACCACCCTTGGCCCGGCTCTCTCTGATGGATTTGATTAGCAACAGATGCAACAAACATTGGCAGAGCCTGCTCCACTGCAGGCCAGGCATGGCCCAGCCCGAGGTGACAGGGATACTGTCACCCTGAGGGCATGTACCCTCTATCTAAGTGAGTTTGGTGAGGGAGATGGAGAGAGAGTCTGTTTGAGAAGGCTGAGGGGGACGTGGGGTGTATCTGCCTCGCCTAGGTGGTCATGGGGGAGGGGCGCCGGGAGGAAGGCTTCCTGGAGGAGGAGGAAGTGAGGCGTTCCCACAGCGGAGGGAAGCAGGGAACCCCTGTGCAAAGGCCTGGAGACCCCGTCAAGGCGGGCTCTGGAGGCGGCTCTAAGTGGAACACAGGCCTTCAGCAACAGGGTGAAAGGTAGGCAGTCCGGGCATTGAAGCCGGACTTCCTGGGTTCAGGCTCCAGCTTGTCACCTACCAGGGTTATGGACTGGGCAGCCCCCGAACCTCAGCTTTTTCATCGATGAGACAGGCACGGCTACTGTTAACCGGGAGGTAACTATGTACCAGACAGTGCTGAATGCTTTTCTCGAAACGTTCCCATTTTACAGGTGAGGGACCTGAGGCAAGGTGCCGTCTCCTAAGGTCAGAGCAACACATGTGGAGCCCTCAGGACTCGGCTAGGGTCATAGGAAACACTGTCAGTCATGGCCTTCATGTCATTAGTGGAAAGAGGCTGGTTCCGAATTGTGAATGGCCTGCGTACTGTGCAGGGTTGGGGCTTGCTGATGGGAGCCATGGAAGGTTGTGCCAGGGGAAGGCCAAGATCAGGCCTTGTTTAACACACTCCTGCTTGGGGTGGATGACTGAGAGGATGCTGGGGTCCAATCCCAGCAGGTCCAGGGGTCCCCAAAGGTGTGGATGGAGTCGGCGAAGAAGGAATGACACGAAGACAGCCTTCAGTTGGTCAGCAGCCTAGTCAGGACCTATAGCCAGGATCTCCAGCCAAAGTTCTGGTCGGAGTTCTGGTCAGGAACTGATGAGGATCTGACGTTTATTGTCTTATTACATCCGTATTTATACCAGCCGATCTCAATCCTGTCAATTTCTATTACAAGGGTTAAGGTGTTTCTCATCTCCATTCCAGGGAGTAAAGACCATGTAGCTTAATTACCCGCCTGGCACTTAATTAAGGGGTTGTATCCCCTCCTTAACCTCAGGGAAAGATCCCCACCTGGGGAAACAACCTTTCTCGGAGAGGTGACCTTGGTTAAAACACATGGCGCTAAAGGGAGCAAACATATTAAAAACAGTATGCTACATACGCCAGGTCCACTGAAACACATGCTGTGCAGATGCCTCTTTCCTGCAGCGACTGCGTCAAGCAGCAAGGATGGACCGGCCTCCGGCAAGAGTAGTATTCAGACAATTCCCCCTATGCATTGAAAACACCCAGATGCTTTTTAAAAATATTAGCACCCAGTCCTAGCTGGTTTGGCTCAGTGGATAGAGCTTCTGCCCGCGGACGGAAGGGTCTTGGGTTCTATTCTAGTCAAGGGTTTGTACCTTGGTTGCAGGCTCAATCCCCGCCCTGGTCAGGGCGCGTGAGGAGGCAACCGATTGATGTTTCTCTCTCTGTGTCTCTCCTCCTTTCCACTTTCTCTAAAAATCAATGGAAAATATCTTAGGGGGGAAATTGACAACAAAATAAAAATAAAAAATATTAGTCCAGGCCCCAGAGATGACTTGACTTGTGTGTGGTGGGGCTCCGTAAGGAGGTGCGAATGAGACTCAGGGTTTCTTTTCTAATCAAGGTCCATTTCCATCCAGTAGGTGAACTGGACTCCAACTTGTGAGGGTGAAAAGGGCTGACACTTCCTGAGAAGCGCAGCAGAAGCTGACTTCCACCAGGGCCTCTCTGTCCTCCAGCCCAGCACTCCCTGCTCCCCCTTCATGCTCTATTTTTGGCGATCTTCACTACTCTTACTAAGAAAAATACAAAAATTTCTTATTTTGTTTACTGTTTAGTTCCTTCCCTAGAATGTAAACTGCAGGAAGCAGGTGTGTGTGTGTGTGTGTGTGTGTGTGTGTGTGTGTGGTCCATCCATCCCGTATACCTAAAACAGTGGCATTAGATCACAGAGGCGACTTAATCAATATTGGTTTAGTTAATAACAATAGCTCAAATTTATTAAGTACTCACTAAGTGCCAGAGGCTGTCCCAAATACTTTTTATGTTCATCTTGTTTCATTTTTTCCATAGTTTTATGAGGAAATCCTAAGTGTCTTCATAGACAGATGAGGAAACTGAGGTATAGAGTTCTTGTTTTTTTTTTGTTGTTTTTTTAAAAATATATTTTATTGATTTTTTACAGAGAGGAAGGGAGAGAAATAGAGAGTTAGAAACATCGATGAGAGAGAAACATCGACCAGCTGCCTCCTGCACATCTCCTACTGGGGATGTGCCCGCAACCCAGGTACATGCCCTTGACCGGAATCGAACCTAGGACCTTTCAGTCCGCAGGCCAATGCTCTATCCACTGAGCCAAACTGGTTTCGGCTATAGAGTTCTTGTGATGGAGTCATAATTTTAATCCACATGGTCTGACTCCAGAGCCTGGATTCTTAGCTACTCTGCTATATTGATCTTTAATAAATGAATTAAAAATGAGTGAAAGATTAGTATTTATTGTACTTACACAATGAATTTTGGAGCAGATAGATTCCAGATTTTCTATGTATTGTAATATATTATTTGGACAAGTTTTTTTGTTATTGTTAATCCTCACCTGAGAGATAGTGGAAGGGAGCAAGGCTGGAGAGAGAGAGAGAGAGAGAGAGAGAGAGAGAGAGAGAGAGAGAACCGAGAGACATCAATTCGTTGCCTCCTGCACAAACACACGCAACCAGGGCCGGGATGGAGCCTGCAATCGAGGTACATGCCCTTGACTGGAATCGAACCCAGGACCCTCAGTCCATGGACTGATGCTCTGTCCACTGAGCCAAATCTCAGGGTCCTAATGAGAAGAACATGGAAAACCTACCTTTTAAAAATATATATATTCTTATTGATTTCAGAGATGGAGGAGAGAAAGATAGAAACATCAATGATGAGAGGGAACCATTGATTGGCTGCTTCCTACATGCCCCCCATTGGGGATCGAGCCTGCAACCCAGGCATGTGCCCTTGACTAGAATTGAACCTGAGACCTTTCAGTCCACAGGCCAAAGCTCTATCCACTGAACCAAACCAGCTAGGGTAGAAACCTACCTTTTATTTACCAAATGTTGCCCTTTTATTATATTGTATCCATTCTTGATCCATTACTGCTCTCTAGTGGTCAGTTAAAATAACAACTCGGTAACTGCTATGCTAAATCCAAACTCCTAAATGGTGTAGCCCCAACGTCAGCAGTTTCTACAAATAAGATAGCCCATGGTTTTTGGTTCCCTTGGTCTTCTGGATCCTAGTAGTCTTCATGGAGACATGAAGAGTAGTCTTCCTCAAGGGAAAACAGGAAGCACAAGCCCATGTGGGACCTTGCAGGGCAGAATGGCTTCACAAACATGATCCTCATGAAAAATAAGCTGGCCAAACTCCACACCCAAAAAACACCCAAAAAATGGATAACAGGCTCAATAGATTACATAGTTGAGTTTTCCAGACCTTCAAAGAACATGTTCTCCCTAAGTGATGGTTAATTGTATGTGTCAACTTGACTGGGCCATGGGGAGGAGAGACACACAGACATTATTGCTCGGACATTATTCTGAGTATGTCTGTGAGAGTAATTTTTGGATGGCATTAACATTTGAATTGGTTGATTAAATGAGAAGATTGCTCTCTATAATATGGATGGACCTCATCCAATCAGTCGAAGTCCTGAATGGAACCGAAAACCTGAGTAAGAGGGAACTTGGCCTGCCTGGCTGTTTGGGCTGAGACATAGGTCTTTTTTGGCCTTGGACTCAGCTGAAATGTGTGGTCTCTCTGGGTCTCAAACCCACTGGCTTTTGGACTGAAGCCTACGCCATCAGTTCTTCTGGTCTGAGGCCTTCAGACTCAGAGTGGAACTATATACATCAGCTCTTCAGCGTGCCAACTGCAGATCTTGGGACTTCTCAGCCTCCAAAATTTTTGAGCCAATTTCTTATAATTAGTCTCTCCTCTCCTCTCTTCGTTCCCCCTCCCCTCCCCTCTCCTTTCCTCTTTTCCCCTCTCCTCCCCTCTCCTCTCTTCCTACACACACACACACACACACACACACACACACACACACATTGGTTCTTTTTCTCTGGAGAACCCTAATACAACCTATTTTATACACACTGCTTTAGGAGATTTAAAATTTAAAAAGAGAGATCTTCTTTCCACTCTCTCTAAAAATCAATGGAAAACATCCTTGGGTGAGGATTGACCCCCCCCCCAAAAAAAAAAATTGGGAAAAAAAAATTTTTTTTTTTAAAGAGAAAGCTACCTAACTTTACTAGTATAATGCCCAGGCACATGCAATTATAGATGAGAACATTATAGAATAAGCTTAGTTATGATGTATATGCAAAAATCCTAAATCAGAAAACAGAAAACAAAATGCATATTATATAAAAATATAGAAATATATAGTAGAGTTTAGCCTAACACCAGGAAAACAATCCTTATATTCTAAGGCTTAATACATTAAAAAATTACAAGCAAAAAATAAATAAAAAATTAGAAACATGTGATATAAAAATCATTTGATAAAATTAAAAACTCATTATTTTTCTTAATCTTGGCAAGTTAAGATTAGTAGGCTAATACATCAACTTGATAAGATTATTTACCAAATATCTAGACATCATATTAAAGGTGAAACTCTAGCATTCCTGTAAAAAAAAAAATTTTAAGAGTGCTCTTTTTTTAATATATTTTTTTAAATTTTATTTTGTTGTTTAAAGTATTACAAATAAGAGTGTTCTTCATTCACAATTTTACTGGCATTTCTAGCTAATCTAGTAAAATAATAGGAATAAATAAGAAGTTTAATAAATAGAAAGGAAGCATTAACACCATCCTTAATATATATGATTTATTTTCTATTTAGAATATAAAAGAATCTACATGCAGAGTATTAAAACCAATATGAATATTTAGCAGGATTTTCTAAATACTAGGTAATCCTCCATAAATCAAGAGCACTCTTATTGAATTCTTATTGTGTTAGCAACAAGAAAATACAACAAAATGATACTATTTCCAATAGCAACAAAGATTATAAGGCATCAAGAAATATCTTTAATGAAAAATTGTAGATATTTTTTTCAGAAAACTGTAAAATGTTTTCATGTAAAAGAATATAAAATTATGCCAAAGCTGGTTTGGCTCAGTGGATGGAGCGTCGGCCTGCAGACTGAAGGGTCCCAGGTTTGATTCCGGTCAAGGGCATGTACCTGGGTTGCGGGCACATCCCCAGTGGGGGATGTGCAGGAGGCAGCTGATCGATGTTTCTCTCTCATCGATGTTTCTAACTATCTCTCTCTCTCTCCCTTCCTCTCTGTAAAAAATCAATAAAAAATATATATTTAAAAAAAAAGAATATAAAATTAAACATATCTTACCATATGATTCAGCAATCATGCTCTTTGGTATTTACCCAAAGGAGTTGAGAATTTATGTCCATTCAAAAACCTGCACATAGATGTTTGCAGCTTTATTCATTATTGCAAAACTTGGAAACAACGAAGATGCCCTTCAGTCAGTGAATGGAAAACTGTGGTACATCCAGACAATGGAATATTATTCAGCTTTAAAAAAAAAATAAAGAGCTATCAAGCCATGAAAAGACATGGAGAAAACTTAATTGTGTGGTACTAAGGGAAAGAAGTTAATCTAAAGAGCCCACATACTGTATGACTCCAACTATATGATATTCTGGAAAAAGTAAAACTATGAAGACAGTAAAAGATCAGTGGTTGCCAGGGATTGGGAGAGGCAGGGATGGGGATGGGCAGAGCATAGAGGATTATTAAGCAGTGAAACATATATATAAAAGCCTAAGCGACCATTATGACCAGTCAACCGAACAACTGATGGACCGGTTGCTATGACACACACTGACCAGCAGGCGGCAGACGCTCAATGCAGGAGCTTCCCCCTGCTGGTCAGTGCGCTCCCACAGCCAACCTCCGGCGGTCCCTCCTTCCAGCTAGCCAGCCCCGGTTGGGACTGGGTGAGACGAGTGAGACAGCCCTGACGGTCACTGGCCAGGCCAAGGGACCCCACCCGCTCACGAATTCATGCACCAGGCCTCTAGTATGCTGTAATGGTGGACCCATAAAATGTACAACACCAAGAGTGAACCCCAATGTAAACTATGAATTTGGGTGATGATGATGTGTCAGTGGAAGTCCATCGATTATAGCAAATGTTCCATTCTGGTGGGAACGCGCAGGACGTTGCTATGGAGGAAGCTGAGCATGGAGGGGGCAGAGGATATATGGGAACTCTCTGTACTTTCCGCTCAACTGTGCAGGGAACCTAAAACTTCTCTAAGAAATAAGGTCTATTTTAAAAAGTAAAAGAAGAGCTAAATTCATGAAACTATATCATTTATTCATGGGTGAGTATACTCAATATGGTAATAATGCCAGGTAACCTGCAAATAAATCTATGATTTTGAAACTATTCCAACGAAAAACCTAAAAAGGAACTAGACAAACTGATTGCAAATCCATATGGAGTGTAAAGGTCCAAGAATAGCCAAGAAAATAGCAAAAAAGAAAAGGCAGGAGGGGAGGAAGGGAGGGAGGAGAAACAAAAGAAAAATACCTAGAAATAAAGGAACTACCAATACAAATGAAAACTGCACAACCATCGGAGAGGTAAAAATCAGTCTGATAGTAACAAGTGTTGGTGGTAAGGGCTTGTGAAAACTCAGAAGCTGCTGATGGGGGTGTAACTGATACCACCACCTAGAGAGCAATTTGACAATATTCTGAAGAGTTGTCTTCCCTACAACCCAGCAATTGCCCTGGAGAAAGAAGTCAATCTAAAAAGGCTACCTACTGTATGATTCCAACTAGATGACATCCTGGAAAAGGAATTCCAACTATATGACATTCTGGAAAAAGAATTCCAACTATATGACATTCTGGAAAAAGAATTCCAGCTATATGACATTTTGGAAAAAGAATTCCAACTAGATGACATTCTGGAAAAAGAATTCCAGCTATATGACATTCTGGAAAAAGAATTCCAGCTATATGACATTCTGGAAAAAGAATTCCAACTAGATGACATTCTGGAAAAAGAATTCCAACTAGATGACATTCTGGAAAAAGAAGTCCAGCTATATGACATTCTGGAAAAAGAATTCCAGCTATATGACATTCTGGAAAAAGAATTCCAGCTATATGACATTCTGGAAAAAGAATTCCAGCTATATGACATTCTGGAAAGCTCCAGGAGACACCATCAGAGCTGTTTGAAGCAGGGCTGCTCATAGAGAAAAACTGCTTCACCTGTATGGCCCACAAGTAGAAAAACAACCTATGGCATGTCCCTCCAATGAAGATAAGTGAACAGTTCAAATACATGAGCCAGATCTACATGTATCCATCAGCGCTGAGTGAGTAAACAAGGTGCAGAAATCGATCTACAGCATGAAAAAACTCAGGGGAATATTTTAAAATCACATTCTGGCTTTTTTGTTATTGAGATAAAACTCACATAACAAAATTAATCATTTTTAAAGTACACATGCAATGGTTTTTTATTGTATTTACAGAGTTAAACAGCCATCACCACCATCTGATTTAGAACATTTTTATCACCCAAAAAGAAGATCTTACTTATAAGTACTAAGCAGTCACTCACTGGTCATTCCTCCTGCCTCCCCCACTCAGCCTCTGGCAACCACTCATCTCTTTTGTCTTTAAGGATCTGCCAAATCTGCATCTATGGAATCATATACTATGTTATACGGCCTTTTGTGTCTGGCTTCTTTCATTTATGTTTTCAAGGCTGGTCCATGTTAGCATGGAGTAGCCCTGAATTTCTTTTCATGGCTTAATAATATTCCATCACATGGATATACCACGCTTGTTTCTTCATTTATCAGTTGACGGACACTTGGTCTGTTTCCACTTTTTGGCCATTGCGAATCGTGCTGCTATGAACACACATTCTGTTTCATGAACAGAACTAGATCAGAAGGATTAATCAGATTAATAATAACAACTGCGCCTGGGAATGGAAGGGAGCGGGGGAACTGGACTGGGGAGAGGAACAAACTGACCTTCAGCCTTATCTGCGCTGTTCTATTTACTTTTACATAAAAAGTATGTCTGGAGCAAAAGTGTTAACACTTGATTGTGCTGGGTAATGAGCACATGGGTGTTTGTTCCATTATTCCCTGGGATTATAAAAAATATTTTTTAAGTTTTTTAAATGAAAACATATATTCTGGACCTAAACCTTCCTATAGCTAAGGTCTGGCATCAAGGGGTCAGGGTACCTGAGAGAAGCAAGCCCTGAGGTGTGGGGAGAAGCCCAGGAGGAAGAGGCCAAGCCCAGGGCCGGGGAGGAGTGGTTGGAGGCCCTTAGAGACCTAGGACAGAAGCCCCCGACCCAGCCTGCCTCTCTCTCCTGAGCCCCCGAGGAAGAGGGCCCGGATCTGTTCGCCTCTGGTCTCCATGCCCGCTGGTGACAGAACTGGTACCAGGTAGAAAGGGAGAGGCCGAGACCCCATCTCCTTCCTCCTCAGTCAGGCCTCCGGAAGGAGTCATCCATACTCCCACCCCACCCCATTGTCCTTCCCAATTTCCTCAACCCTCTGCTCAGCACCAGCTATATAGTTTGTGAGGCCTGATACAACCTGAAAATGTGGGCCCCTTCTGCAAAGGCTGGTGTGGAGGCAATTCCTAATTCCATAGGGACAGCCACAAGCTGGTGGTATCACTGAGTTTATTCATTTACTCATTCATTCATTCATTCATTCAGTGCTTAGTACGTGCCTAGCACTGTGCTAGCCGCTGGGCATACAATGGTGAGCAAGACACAGTCCAGCTTCAAGAAGCTTACATTCGCTCAGCCAGTGTGGTCCAGTGGCTGAGCCTAGATCTATGAACCAGGAGGTCACGGTTCAATTCCCGATCAGGGCACATGCACAGGTTGGGGCTCAATCCCCAGTAGGGGGAGTGCAAGAGGCAGCCGATCAATGATTTTCTCTCATCATTGATGTTCCTATCTCTCTCTCTCTCTCCCTTCCTTTTTGAAATCAATAAAATAAAACAAAAAGAAGCTTACATTTCTAGAGGGAGCCGTAGATTTAATTCCAGACACAAAATACGTCATCCCAAAGTGCAGAAAGGGCACAGGGGCCTGTGAGGTAATCACACCAGGAACCCAGATCACAAGATACTCCAGCCCCAGCCCCGAGGAGAGAGTGAGGCTGGAGTGGAGCTCTGAAGGATGAGTGGATATTATCTGAGCAAGAGATGGGGGAAGTGGTGGAGGAGTGAGGCTGCAGAGAACATTTCAGAACATTCTTGGCAGATGAGCAAATAGAATCTTCGAGGACTTGCAGGCCAGTATAGCTAGAGCCAGAGAGGCTCAGAGAGGCCCAGGTGAGGCTGAAAAGGGACCTCAATCATCCCAGTACCCCCTTCATGGGACCCCACCTGTACTCATATTTCCTTAAAAATTTCCTTTAACCCTGGCCAGTGCGCTCAGTGGTTAGAGCGCCGGCCTGTGCACCGAAGGGTCGCTCGCAGGTTCAGTTCCAGGTCTGGGGAATGTACCTGGTAAGGCTTGCACAGGAGGCCACCAATTGATGTGTTTCTCTCACATTGATGTTTCTCTCTCTCTTTCTCTCCCCCTCCCCCCACTCTCTAAAAATCAATAGAAAAAATATCCTCAGGTGAGGATTAACGACAACAACAAAAATGTCCTTTAAATTGCCTCCCTGTGTATCCTTACCTTAAGCAAGAATATTTGTGAAATCAAATAATTAACATACCACCCATATTTTTTCTAAGACATAGCTGAAATTAAAAAATGTTCCGCCCTAATCGGTTTGGCTCAGTGGATAGAGCGCCGGCCTGCAGACTGAAGGGTCCCGGGTTCGATTCCGGTCAAGGGCATGTACCTTGGTTGCAGGCACATCCCCAGTGGGAGGTGTGCAGGAGGCAGCT
The DNA here is from genome assembly GCF_000147115.1 of Myotis lucifugus. NCBI lineage: Eukaryota > Metazoa > Chordata > Mammalia > Chiroptera > Vespertilionidae > Myotis > Myotis lucifugus. The sequence goes on from NW_005871308.1 coordinate 114,615, forward strand.
GATCCATGTTTCTCTCTCATCGATGTTTCTAACTCTCTATCCCTCTCCCTTCCTCTCTGTAAAAAAACCAATAAAATATATTTGAAAAAAAAAATGTTCCTCCCAGTCCCACTGAAAATCACCTGCCTTACCACCTCGGTCTGGGAAACACCATTGCCAGCTCCGATCTTAACAGCCATGAGAAGGCTTTACGGGGATTTCATTGGGTGAGGCCAGCAGCGTGGCCTTGCTTACATTTTTGAAAAACGATTCTGGCCGCCACGTTCAGGGTGGATGGCGGAGGTGTGAGAGGGAGATGAGGAGACTCTTGCAGGCATCCAGGGAGGTGCCATGGGACCTGCCATGGGCAGGGGCAGCTTGCCTTCCCACCAGTGCCCACCCAAGCCCCATCCTCTGCCCAAATCTTTCCTTTATCTCCCTTTGCAGATTCAAGGCCTTTCCAGTGAATCCTTCTGTGATCCGCTGGTCTCAGTATCAGTCCCAGGACTTCCTGGATCCTAGCTCCTGTGTCTTGTGGGCCCAGCTCGGTCAGGCTGACCACAGTTAGGGCTGTTGGGTCACCGCCAATCAGGTGCTGTGGTCTCCATTCCAGCAAGGGCTCCCCGACTGACCACTCTGTGCATGTTCAGGGACAAAGTGGGGTATACAGTTTCTAGTAAGAGAGTTAACTTGAAACGCAGGCAGTAGGGCAGGGGTCCAGTGGAAAACAAAGGCAGGTGGAACACAGGCAGGGGCAGACACAGCCGTTTGAGCAGCCTCATCACAGGAACCAACCAAGCAGAAATTATAAAATGTTTCTGGACTCAAAGCGGGAGGCAGGGGAAAACAAGGGAGGGCCTGTAGCAACAGGGTGTGCGAACGCATAGAAACTGAGAAAGTTCAGCACAGGAACAGAGAAAGAACACATAGAAACAGGGGAAGTTCAGGCCCCTTGCTGGGCAAGAACAATTGAGGGAATCCATCAGGTGACAGCAGGGATGGATATAGAAGCAGGCTTGTAGCAAATATATACCCCTGGACGACAAGGCTTCAAGGGGGCAGCCCGTCATTGGTCCCCCCTCCACCTGAGGGGAGTCTGAATCTGCTTGTAATAAACTGCCCACACTTTTGCTTAAATCTTTTGGTCCATGGAGCTCGTGGAGCTAATTGAGCTCATTCTTCGGCATCGCAAGACACGAGGGGGGGGGGGGGGAGCCCTCTTCTGGTTGTCACTATCACGTAAGTGTTGATGACTCATAAACCTCTATGGCTCAGAGTCCAAACCCCTTACCACTAGGTTTAATCCTCCTGACCCATCCTCCACAGCCTGCGTCACTCCCACACCTTCGACCTTCAGGAAGACGGCTCCTCTGGCATTGCTTCCCTGAGGGCCTGTCTGCTCCCTGAGGGCCTGTCTGCTCCTTCTCCAAGCCCCCACCAGGAGCGGTCCTTCCCCATGGCTGCTGATAAACCATTGTCGCTCCCTTCTCCTGCAAATAACAAAACCTTTCCACTTAAGATCCCTACAAAATTGCCCTCTAAGCTTTCAGGTCACTAGCTGTTTGATGAAAGAGTTGGGGAGGGAAGATTTCCAAATGCCACTTTGTGCTAAATATCAGGAAGACAACGGTGAATAACCCGGCACAACCAGCACCCTGGGGTGGCGGGGAAGGAGGCGTCTCCAGCACATCCACACCGGAAGGGAAGGATGTCTTTCTAGAGCAGACTTTGAAGCTGAAAATTTCAAAAAGGCTGGGGAAGGTGTAGGGCGGGATATGGACAAGGAGGGAGAGGAGAACCTAGGCAAGATGTTTGGGAAGAATTTGTTAAGACAAATATTACCATGGTTTCCCAGGCACTTGTTTTACGTAACAAGTTATCTTAAAGACCTTAAAGAATTTGTTAAGACATTTCAAGTTTAGCCGAAGGCAAAGAAGAGTTGCTGAAGGGTTTGAGCAGGAGTGCGGCAGGACCCGACTTGCTCTTTGGGAAGCTAACTCCGGCCGCTGTGCAGAGAATGGAAGGGGGTAGGGAGGAGACCCAGACTGAGGCCAGTGGGCGTGGGAGAATCAGGGTAGGCCTGGAGGTACACGAGGAGGGATTGGGATTTTGACTTGGAGATTGGCTAGATGTGGTTGGGGTGCCAGGTGAGAAGAGAAACTGGACGATGCCCACATTCTTCTGGTTTGGGCAACCGGATGAGCGGGAAGGGTTGTTGGGCACCTTCTCAGTGCTAGGAACTACAGAATAAGAAAGACCGACGGTGTCTGCCCTCATAGAGCTCACACTCCCAATAAATGAGTGCATTCTAGACGTTCATGCGTTCTGCAAGGCTGATACGCAGAGCACCAGGACGGAGAATCACAGTGGGAAGGCGGCCTCTCAGGGGAGGAGGAGATACTTGAGCCGAGACCAGGAGAATGAAAAAGGCACCAGCCAGGGAAGATGGGTCCCAGGAGTGGTTCCAGCTGGTGCGCAGAGCCTGCAGGATGGAAGGGCCAGCGCAGCTGCAGTCTATGTAGCAAGCCAGGGAGGAGTGCTCTCAGAAGAACACGGAGACGCTGACTGGTACTCTTGTTCTCTCCTCTGTGAGAGGGACAATGGAGGGGATCCCCTTCCTCCGTCACAATCTAACCCCTCCGCCAGAGCCCCAGAGCCCACCTCCTCCTCATCTCTTGAGGACCCTGTCTCATGATTCTTCACTACGTCTGCTTCACTCCACCCATTTTATTGGCTCATCTCCTTCAGCGGTGAACACCTCTAGTCACTGCCATTTTTAAAAATATATATTTTATTGATTTTTTACAGAGAGGAAGGGAAAGGAGACAGAGAGTTAGAAACATCAATGAGAGAGAAACATGGATCAGCTGCCTCCTGCACACCCCCTGCTGGGGATGTGCCCGCAACCAAGGTACATGCCCTTGACTGGAATCGAACCTGGGACCCTTCAGTCCGCAGGCTGATGCTCTATCCACTGAGCCAAACCGGTTAGGGCTAGTCACTGCCATTTTTAAAAACCTCCCTGGATGGATTATGGTTTGAAATCCCATCCAGCTAGCATCACCGTGTGAAGGTGAGAAAAAGGCCTGTCTTTCTTTGCTGTAGCCTTCCACAATTTATGAGAAGCACCTGGCAATTCAATCCCAAGATTGTTAGCTCATCTGAATTCACACAGCCCCTCTGTTCAAACTGCAAGACAAGACAAGTTACTCTCAAGGCTCCGCTCTTGCATACCCCTCCTCCCTGCTATTTTCAGAACTCAGGGATAATTCCCACCAAGAAGTCTCCACTTGGTAGAAAATTCCCTTCCCCCTCTCTTGAACTCTTCATAACTTTTGCTCTAAGCATGTTTTACAGCTCGGGATTAAATACTGGTAAGACACCTCCCTGGGATATCTACCCGGACTGCCTCCTGAAAAAAACAAACTACAACCCCCCCATGTCTGCTCAGTTTCAGCCCCAAACTCCTACTCCCTTCCTTGTCACCTAGCAACAGTAGCCATTACTGTTGGCTAAAAGGGGAAGTTGCCTTTTGTTTCTTGCCCTTGTATTGATTAGCAATGCACCGGCCCTTTCCCTTTGGGGAAAGTAAAATAAACTTCCTCTCTGTGTCTCCTCTTCTTTTTTTAAAAAAAATTAAATCTTTGTTGTTGAAAGTATTACAAATGCGCCCCCCCCAACACACACTGACCCCTTCTAGCCCACCCCCTCTGCATCTCTTAGTTGTGAATTCTTTCAAAGCCCATGTCATTGGCCAACCCAAATAAAAGCCCTAGTAATCGAGGTCAAGATGTTTATGGCAATATTTGGTCACGGGCCCAACCTGGAAGCAATGTGAGGGTCCAGGAGTGGGGAATGTCTGAGTGACTTGTGGTTCACCCTCTTGACAGGGTATGAGCAGGAACAAGCTGGGCCGACCTGAGTGCACGCCAGGTCCCACCTCAGGCAGTGCTGGGTGGATACACATTTGTACGGCCACAGAGAAAAGTGTGGAAGGGTTCCAAAAACAGTGAGTCCATGCTGGTGGTGGATTCGCCTTTATTTTCTTCCTTAGAGTTTGGCTTTTTTCAATATTGCTTTTTAGTTTGAAAGGGAAAAAAGTGAAGTGCCCTTTAGGAGATCCCTTTTCTGGCCTTTCCAGATAGTTAATTATTCCCCTCTTCTACTGAGTGTGTCCTCCCCAAGGCATTTATCATGCTGCAGTGGAACTCAGTTGTTTGCAGGCCTTCCTCCCATGGGATTCATCTCTGCTCCCCTGGTCAGGCATACAATAAGTGTCAGGTAATTATTGGGTGGGTGGGTGGATGGAGGGATGGATGGGTAGGTTAGTTACTTCTCTTTCTTGTGATTTGCCCAAAATGTTATCTGTACTTCACTCAGAGATCATTTCTCATTCATTTTTGGATTTTTTGTTTCTTATGCCTGTGTCATTTCTTTCACTAGACCAGGGGTGGGCAACCCCTGGCACGCGTGCCAAATATGGAACGCCAGTAACTTTTGCTGGCACGTGAAACCCTCTCTTATTATCTTCCATTTACAATTTTTTTCTTAATATCGACTTTTTTATTTTTCAGATAAATTCAGTGTAGGTGCATCTTAGATAAATAAATAATTTTACGTAACAAGTTATCTTAAAGACCATAGACATGGCTGACTTTGAAATGCAGTTGATTGAATTTCAGAGTAGCTCAGTTTGGAAGCAGAAATTTATTGACCTTAGAGCTGACTTGGAAAACATTGAAAAAAAGCGATTAGAGACAGGAGTACCAGAGAGAAGTGTCGAAAATGAACTATTGAGGACTTGGAATGCCATTCCAGAAAATTTTTCTGTTTAAAAAACTTTGCAACAGCGTTATTCTCCATGTTTTCATCCACATACACTTGTGAATCTTTGTTCTCAGTGATGAATTTTGTTAAGTCTCATAATAGGAGTAGCCTGACGGATGAAAGTAGTAGCTCGTGCATATCTCTGAAGGTCACGAAATATAAACCTGATGTAAAATCTCTGTCATCAGTGATGCAGCAGCAAAAGTCCCATTGATAATATCAAACGGAGTCATAAAGTTTTCTGTCGGACTATCAGTGTACATGTATACATTAAAAAATAAATGGCCCTAACTGGTTTGGCTCAGTGGATAGAGCATCAGCCTGAGGACTGAAGGGTCCCAGGTTCGGTTCCAGTCAAGGGCATGTACCTTGGTTGCAGGCATATCCCCAGTAAGGGGTGTGCAGGAGGCAGCTGATCGATGTTTCTGTCTATCCCTCTCCCTTCCTCTCTCTAAAAAATCAATAAAATATATTTTTTAAATAAATAAATGTATTTTTCATCATCATATACTGTTTTTGTCGCTCAAATGAATTTTATTATTTCTTAAAGGTTCTTCACATACATACATCTTAAGAGATATCAAGTAGGCATAACATGTTCTCAAAAAATTAGGGGTTGGCACGCAGAAGAATTTTGAGTCAGAGATTTTGCTGGTTTTGGCACGCACTGACAAAAAGTTTGCCCACCCCTGCACTAGAGGTACTTGAGGGCAACGTTTGTATCTGCTCCATAGTAGTTGCTCTTGCAGAACCGAGTCTTTTTTAAAAAAATATATTTTATTATTGATTTCAGAGAGAGGAAGGGAGAGAGATAGAGAGTTAGAAACATCGATGAGAGAGAAACATCCATCAGCTGCCTCCTGCACATCTCCCAGATTTTGCTGGTTTTGGCACGCACTGACAAAAAGTTTGCCCACCCCTGCACTAGAGGTACTTGAGGGCAACGTTTGTATCTGCTCCATAGTAGTTGCTCTTGCAGAACCGAGTCTTTTTTAAAAAAATATATTTTATTATTGATTTCAGAGAGGAAGGAGAGGGAGGGAGTGGCAGAAACATCAATGATGAGAATCACTGATTGGTTGCACACCCCCGACTGGGGATCCAGCCTGCAATGCAAACATGTGCCCTGACCGGGCATCGAACCGTGACCTCCTGGTTCATAGGTCAGCATTCAACCACTGAACCACGAAGGGGAGGCAGAGAGCCGAGTCTTTACACACATGATTTTACTGAGTGCTCATGTTGCAGAAGACCAAGGAAATACCAAGCACGCTTCCTAGAGAAAGGGAGGGACCCCGTTTATTAACACTAGTGGACTCGGGAATAATTTCCAAATCAGAGTGAGTAACACGCAGAGGGCTTCACCTTTTATAACCTTCTGGGGTCTTTACCTTGCAGATATGGTTCGGCCCCCTTTCCTGGGCTTACAGGAAGGCCCCCAGGTGTTGGAAATTCCCAGGCCTTATCGGATGATCTGTCCTGAGCCAAGCGATAACGACCTTCACATCCCCCCCCCCCCCCCCAGGGCAGTGCATTGTTCACAGTTTTTATGGCCTGACATGCCTTGCAAGACCAGTTTCCTCCTCACTCACACAATGCTTTGTGGCAGACACTGATATATATACCAGCTTCACTGAGATGTAATTCACAAACCATACAGTCCACCCATTTAAAGTGCGCAATCCAATGGTTTTTATTCTTTTCATAGTTAAAAATATCCCAAAATGAAACCTCTATCCATTAGCAGTCCTTCCCCATTTCCTCCCAGTCTCCTCCCACCCCCAGCCCTAGGAAATGCCAGGATACTATCTCTGGATTTGCCGCTTCTGGACATTTCATGTAAACAGTTTCTTACACTATGCTGTCTTTTGTGACTGCTGTTCATGTAAAAACATTCAAACCTGTAAAGAACTTTTGTGAGTTTATTTGAGCCATACTGTTGGACAATTGCCGGGAAGCAGAATCTCATCATATTGGGACAATGCTCCGGAGAATGGCGGGTTTTTTTTCACCTTGTTTTATACATTACTGTCAAAGGAGAAGACGTAAGTGGGTTACATGAAATCCATTGGTGATAGATTAGAGAGGCTGGAGAAAGCAAAGCTGGGGAAACCTCTGGGATTGGATAAAAAGTGAAATGATAGACACATACTCCTTTTACTTAGGTGGGTACAGGATAATTAACAGTCAACAATCAACAAGATAACAATACCAATGAAGGAATTTGTGGTATCTGTCATGATGCCTAGGGCATTGGTTGTGCCTTGAGGGGTCCGGAAAAAAGGGAAGTTACAAGTAACCTCGACATTTCTACCATATGTTATCATAGATGCAAAAAGACAATAGGCTCAGTTAAGGTAAAGACCGACCTATCTTGTCATAGAAGATACCGGTCGAGGACATGACTACCCACCATAACTGCTTTTAGTTAAAGTTTTAATTTCAGACCATCCTTTGTGGTTACTTTAGGTCTTTGAGTTTGCAAGACCGCCAGGCAGGCCTTCCCTGAGCTTGTCAGGTTAGCATGTGGCACTTTTGTCCACACTGGTTTCTTTCACGTAGCATGTTTTCAAGATTCACTGTAGCATGTACTCGTACTTTTGTTGTTGTTGCTGAATAGTATTGCATTGTATGGACATCACAGTTACCCGAGTCCTGGGCAGGGCAGAGTGGGTGGTGGGCAGGGCACAGTGGAATGGAGTTTCTCAAACCTTATTGTGTTGTAATGTACCCCGTAAATCACAGAAGGACGCCTCAAGAAGTCGAATTAAAGAGTCATATTTATTGCAATCCGGGACTATGAGGGGCCGTTTCGCTCTTCTCCCAAATCTCATAGTGCTAAGATGGCCGAAACACCAGACTTATATAGGCAAAGATCACAAAGGTATTGATTACATCCCAAGGTTTGGAATGAGAAACCTGATTTATAAAAAGCAGTTTACAGAAGCAGAAGCCGCATGTTATCTAAATTACAGTTTTGGGTCTCTGGATCACTAAATTGACAGAAACACGTTATCTAGAGCCCTCGGGTCTGGAATGAGGAACCTGGTCAGACTTAAGCATGTTATCTCAATTACAGCTTTTGGGTCTCCGGAACACTGACTCAACAGGGACACGTTAACTGGAGCCCTCTGACCTTAGGATAATTGTGCTGTGCTTCCCAGGTAAAGGAAAATGTGCTTTCTAAGACCAGTATGTCCACAACCAATGGGATATTCACAGTACAATCAATAGGGTATTCAATCGAATGGGGTGATTTATATAATTCAGAAAATCAAAATAACTTTTCTATTGTTAAAGCAAATAAGTACAGAAACCAAACAGCAGGGTTAAAGTTAAACTATAGTTTCTACCTGAGATGATTGCTACCATACTTCAATTGGGGATCTTGATAACATGCAGATGCTATTTCAGTAGGCAGAGGGTGGGCCTGAAGCGCTGCACGGCCAAGAAGCTCCCAGGTTATATTGGGGAATGCAGAGGATTTTCACCAGAAGGGCAGGGAATTTGGAACTCACCCACACTAAAGCAGGTGACCTTGCCTTTAACCCTGCCGCCCCCAAGGTCACCTCCTTCTAGGGCGGTAAATTCTTCCAGACATCAGATTTCAAATGAGAAGTCAGCAAGGTGAGTATGAAATAGAACAAGAGTAGCAGCTACTTTTGAGGGATGATTTGGTCCAACTCTGAGTGGAGCCTGCTGAAGCCTCCTCCTTTTCTCTGAGCCTGTTTCTGTGTCAGTCAGACCACGGGTTAGGAAGCTGAATTGCTAGCGTGAGAAGCTCTCCGGCCGGGCAGCATGCACATCCCCACCCTCTTGGGTGCTCCTCTCTGCTTGTGGCCATCAGACTTTCATGACAGGCTCCTGTTCCCAGGCGCTCAGACACTGTCACCATGAAATGAATTAGTGGTGGCCAACTGCTTTATCAACTTCAAGGGCCATCCACAGGAGGCAGGATTGTTGAGTCTGTGGCACATGGTCTGGGTATTAGTTTGGATCCTCCAAGAAGCAGACACCAAGAGGGAATGAGATGTGTAAGAGATTTACTGGGGAAATGCCTGTGAAGGATGAAGGAGATGAGACTAGAAATAGGTAGAGAGTGCCTTTAATTAAACCGTGATGTAGGTCTGACACCTGACACCGGTCCTAGGAAAACAGGAAGGAAGCATTGGGTAGGAGGAGCTTCAGACTGCAGCACAGTTTTGAGAAAATATTGGCCAGGTAGATGGGAAGTCCTAGTGGGATATCCATTAGAAGAGTTCCATGACAGGTGGGAATGGGCGGGCACTCGGACCTCCACCCTGCTCACCATTGGCTGGAGCAGCTTGGGGAAGTGTAGCCGTTGGGTGAACAAGATGGGAAAGCCAAAGGGCAACAGCTGTCAATCAAGTACACCCCTACAGCAGGTTGTCTGGAGGAGTCAGGAGCAGCATGCTTTCATGGCTCTCAGTTTTCTACCAACTGCCAGCTTGAGACCAGTTCCAGGGAAAGGTCCATGTCTGTAGCCAGCAGCCAGCCTGCTGAAATATAGCAGTAATGAATCTCCTCATTTCTTCCCTGATCTACAGATGGTGTTTTTTTGTTCTTTTTCTAGGCCAGGTTCAGATTTTTACACCCTGGTCTTTGGTCATGTCACACACAGGTTAAGTAGTGATTTGAGGTCTCAAAGTAGGTACTCACCAAATGGTAGTTTATTCTTAGAATTTCCTAAGTGTAAGGGCCAGCAAGGTGTCAGGCAGATTAGCAGCTCACAATGTGGGGAGGACAGACAGGAACGAAAGAATGTCCTCTCTCCAGTGGGCAGGCACTGGGTTCCTCTCCCCTAAAGGGCTTGCTGAGCCCATCACACAGATGGGGGAGGCCCAGAGATGTGACCACCGCTGTCCAAAGTTTGCAGCCGCCTTGAACTTGGTGTCTGTACCAAACCTCTTAAGATCTCAAAGAGGCTGTCTGTGGACACGGAAGGGTCTTCCTTCCTGATGGGGCAGAAGCATTGTTGCTTACAGGAAATAGAGCTTTTGTAGGAAGAAGTGGCCTCCTGCTTGGAGGATGGGGCTGGGTTTCCCCTGCTCTTACCTTTAAAAGTCTCTAGATTCAAAGTGCTTTCCACCAGGTTCTCACACACACACACACACACACACACACACACACACGTTTCTTATCTTTCTCCTCAATAAGGGCAGGTTGTTCTGTGAATGTTTAGCTCACAGTTCTGTCCGCAGCACTCCCCGGAGCAGAGAGAGCCTGGCTCCTAGGGATGCCACATAAAGTGTGTTGAATGACACATGAGTGAATCCGGAAGGCATTTTACCTTTCTGCTATCCAGCAAATCCTCGGCTGCTGAGGCTCACACTTGGACCCAACTCCTCACTTAAAAAAAATATTTTTTATTGATGTCAGAGAAGAAGGGAGAGGGAGAGGGAGAGAGAAACATCAATGATGAGAGAGAATCATTGGTCAGCTGTCTCCTGCACGCCCCACACTGGGGATTGAGCCGGCAATCGGGGCATGTATCCTGACTGGGAACCGAATCCTGACCTCCTGGTTCATAGGTTGATGCTCAACCACTGAGCCATATGGTTTGGCCCCACCTCCTTACTTTTAAGGTTTTCTTCTCCCTCTTCCCAACCCTGGACACATCCTTTCCCTTGACCGGTCATACCATCTACTAAGTACAGACACACAGAGAGTAGGTTCTGCCCCAGGGAAACAAAACATTGCCCCCCGCCTGTCCCCAGGACAGGTGGATTTGTTCTGACATGCTCAGGCCTCCTTCTCGATCACTGGCCAGGCAATTTTTCCAGCCTCTGCCACCGCCCTTTAGCCTGATCAAGTCCTGTTTGGGTTTTGCAGTCCTGGGGTCCAGGCGCCTACTTTGGTGGATATGCTATCTCTCCCTTCTAAAACTAAGTGATAATGTTGTGATTAGATGGAAACAATGTATTTTTGTTTTTATTTCCAAGAAACTTGGGAACCATCTTTGACTCCTTCTCTCTTACTTCCCACATCTAGTTAATCACAAATGATACTAAATTTTTACAAATCAAGCCACTTCCTCCATCTCCATGGCCACCACCTTGGTGGCCATCACCTTCCAGGCTTCCTTGCAGCCACCTTCGAATATTGTTTGGTTTTGTTTTTTTCAAAATATGTTTTTATTAATTTTTTTAGAGAGAGAGAGAGGAAGGGAGAGAGATAGAGAGATAGAAATATCGATGAGAGAGAAACATCATCGATCAGCTGCCTCCTGCACACCCCCTACTGGGAAAAAAGCCTGAAACCCAGGCATATGCCCTGACCGGGAATCAAACCGTGACCTCTTGGTTCATGGATCAACCACTGAGCAACACTAGCCGGTTCTACTCTCTAATACTTTTGCATTCTGCAGCCAGAGAGGTTTGTTTTCTTTTCTTCGTCGTCTTCTTCTTCTTTTTTTTTTTAAAATGTATTTTGAACCAAGGCCCTTCCCTCTTAAAATCCTTCAGCTCTGCCCTTTGATCTCAGGATAAAGTCCAAACTGTTTCAAGTCTCCAAGAGCAGGCTGTGTTTTCCACCTCCCCAGAATGTGGGAGTTTTCCACTCCAGCTCCCTCCCTGCTCAGGGCCTTTACCATGCTGTCCTCTCTGTCCTGTTTCACTTAGGTAACTTTTCTCTCTTCATATTGTGGACGAAAGGGGCCACATGCTGACCTGACAAGCTCAGGAGAGGCCTGCACGGCAGTTTTGCAAACTCAGAGACCTAAAGTAACCACAAAGGATGGTCTGAAATTAAACCTTAACTAAAAGCAGTTATGGTGGGCAGTTACGTCCTAAGCCGATATCTTCACTGATAAGGTCAACCTTTACCGTAACTGAGCCGATCTGTCTTTTTGCATCTAAGATAACATATCCTTGGGATGTCTGGGTAACTTGTGACTTCCCTGTATCTGGAGCCCCTGGGGCACAACCAGGTGTGCTGGGCCCAGGACAGATGCAGCAGATTCTTTCATTTATCATGTTAAATTTTCCTGCACCCACCTAAGTATGTGTCCATCATTTTACTTTTTATCCTATCACAGAGGTTTTCCCACTTCGCTTAATCCCACCTCCTTAAATCTGTCACCAATGAATTTCAGGTATAAATACGGATGTAACCCTGCCATTCTCCGGAGCACTATCTCAGTTCGTTGAGGTTCTGCTTCCCGGCATATGTCGACAGTTTGGCTCAAATAAACTCACAAAAATTCTTTACAGGTTCCAATGTTTTTTTTTTACGTTGACAATATAAATGTAACTTGGTAATAATACCAATGAACATTTCTACAAATATTCACAGGTATTTATGTGTATTAGCTTTTTCTCACAATGAACCAGTTTATTTTTTTTTTTTACATTTAAAAATATATATTATGATTGATTTCAGAGAGGAGGAGATAGGGAGAAAGAGATAGAAACAAAGAGCCTTGAAGGTGTATGGTACAGGCCTCCCCAAATGCGCCACTTTGGAACATGAATAATTTTGAGCCAAAAGCAATTGATACCCTGAGGGCTCATGAGAAACTTTTACCCACTCCCTTAAAGTATTTAATTTGGGAACCTGTCCATAATAAGAGTTATCACCAGAAATAACTTCTTATGACCTATCTATAGGGCAGGGCAAATTTCTAATTACTGAACATCTGCTCATCTTATCGTCTTGCTAATGACCTTGTTCCCCTCAGAAGGTCCAGGGTGCCTTACCTCATCCCTAGCTCAAAATATCAAATACACCTCTTTTTCCCTTTCTGTCTCTGACTCATGTGTGTGGGGTTTCTGTATGTATGTATGTAATTAAATTTGTTTATTTTCACTTGTTAATCTATCTCATGTCCATTTGATGATTAGACCAGCCAAAATAACCTCGAAGGGTAAAGAGAAATGTCTTCCTCCCCCAGAGTTGGTGCTGTGAGCAGGACACCTCCCCCGCCGGGTACCGCTCACCCTGAACTACTACAGTAGAAAGGTCCTGGGACCTCAAACATGAGCCAGCAAAAAAAGGTAGCAATTCTTGCCAAGTCAGACTCTCTGAGTTCTACCTACAGACTTTGGTAGAAGCAGAGTGGTGAGGGTCCTCTTATTTTGTCTTTTCTAAATTTAGATTAACAAGAGGAAATATTTGTGGAGCTAGTTCCTTGGGCTTAGTGACTTTGGTCATTTGGTATGAGTACCCTCAGTTTTTATTGCTCTTTTCTGTTCAGAGATAGGCAGTGTTGTGTCTGTATGTCATTTGTCTTCTTTTTTAAAAAAAAATATATTTCTTTATTGATTTCAGAGAGGAAGGAAGAGGGAGAGAGAGATAGAAACATCAATGATAAGAGAGAATCATTGATTGGCTGCCTCCTGCACGCCCCCCACTGGGGATGGAGCCCACAACTCAGGCATGTGCCCTTGGCCGGAATCGAACCTGGGACCCTTCAGTCCGCAGGCCAACGCTCTATCCACTGAGCCAAACCGGCTAGAGCCATTTGTCTTTTTTTTATTGATTGATTTGAAAGAGAGAGGGAGAGAAACTGATTTGTTGTTCCACTTGTTTATGCATTCATTGGTTAATTCTTTTCTTTTTTTTTTCTTTTAAATTCTTACTTGAGGACATGCTTAGAGAGAGGAAGGGGGAGAGAGAGAGAATTATCCATCAGCTGCCCTCCACACATGCCCCAACTGGGAATTGAATCTGCAACCCAGGTATATACCCTGACCAGAAAGCAAATTGGCAATCGGTGCACAGGACGATACTCAACTAACTGAGCCACCCGGCTGGGCCATTGGTTGATTCTTGTATGTGACCTGACCAGGGATGGAGCCCACAATCTTGGCGTGTAACTTTTGAAAAATTTGTCAGCAAGAAAAATAACTAGGTTTGATGAAATTTTCATAAGTAACCTAAACATAATTAAGAAAAAGTAAATTAAATAGTATAAAAAAAATGAAAGATTTTTTTTAGGTGAACACTTGAACAATCATTAAATTTTGTATGTACTTAAAAATGGTTTCCTAATCCAGCCAGTGTGGCTCAGCCAGTAAGCATCAACCTAGGAACCAAGAGGTCACTGGTCAGATTTCTGGTCAGGGCATTTCCCCAGCTTGTGGGCTCAATTCCTGGTAGGGGCCAGCAGGAGGCAGCCAATCTCTTATCGACGCTTCTATCTCTCTATCCCTCTCCCTTCCTCTCTCTCTAAAAATCAATAAAAACACATTTTAAAAATATGGTTTCCTAAATCTCTTAGACAACTCGAAACTTCAAAGTTTGCTAAACTAAATTAAATTATGGAAATTCATTGCCAATCCAGAGAATTTCCAAATAAGATAAAATAATGAAATATTAATTATTGAACATAGATTTACCTAGTTTTGGCCTTCTTGTACAGAGGAACTAAAGAAATTTGGATCTATCAGTAAATGTGACTTGTACTTCACTGAAAGATTGTACTATGAAAAAGCATGTATTGTTGTAATGTACCCCGTGAATCACAGAAGGATGCCTCATGAAGTCGAATTAAAGAGTCACATTTATTGCAATCCGGGACTATGAGGGGCCATTCCCCAAATCTCATAGTGATAAGATGGTGGCAAAACCAGACTTATATAGGCAAAGATTACAAAGGTATTGATTACATCTCAAGGTTTGGAATGAGAAACCTGATTTATAAAAAGCAGTTTACAGAAGCAGAAGCAGCATGTTAATTATAGTTTTGGGTCTCAGGGGTCACTGAATTGACAGAAACACATTATCTAGAGCCCTCGGGTCTGGAATGAGGAACCTGGGTTAAACTTAGGCGTGTTATCTAAATTACAGTTTTGGGTCTCTGGAACACCGTGTTAACAAGGATAGTTAACTGGAGCCCTCTGACCTTGGGATAACTGTGCTGTGCTTCCCAGGTAAGGGAAAATGTGCTTTCTAAGACCAGTATGACCACAACCCATGGGATATTCACATTACAATCAATAAGGCATTTAATCGAATGGGGTGATTTATATAAATCAGAAAATCAAAATAACTTTTCTATTGTTAAACAAAGCAAATAGGTACCATAATTCAGTATTCCTGGAAGTTATGGACTGCATTTATAAATTTATTGATCTAAAGAATACTGGTGTAACAGTTTACAACTACTTCTTAGTTTTCATCAGAAATTAAGGTTTCTAGCTAACATGGAAAGAAATAACATATATTTTCAGAAAATATAGGTATTAAAATACATTTTTAAAAAATATATTTTATTGATTTTTTATAGAGAGGAAGGGAGAGGGATAGAGAATTAGAAACATCGATGAGAGAGAAACATCGATCAGCTGCCTCCTGCACACTCCCAACTGGGGATGTGCCCACAACCAAGGTACATGCCCTTGACTGGAATCGAACCTGGGACCCTTGAGTCCGCAGGCTGACGCTCTATCCACTGAGCCAAACCGGTTAGGGCTAAAATACATTTTTAAAAATATATTTTTATTGATTTCAGAGAGGAAAGAAAGATAGAAACATCAATTATGAGAATCATTGATTGGCCGCCTCGTGCATGTGCCCTTGACTGGAATCGAACCTGGGACCCTTCAGTCCACAGGCCAATGCTCTATCCACTGAACCAAACCAGCTAGGGCATGAAAATACATTTTTGAGGAAATTAAAAGAAAATGGTTTGTCCTAAAATAAGCTGATTATTTCTGAATGGGTAAGAGAACAAGAGGCAGATTAAAAGGAACAAAGACAGTGGTAAAAGGGTTGTGAAAAGAAATCTTGAGAAAGAAATTTTATGTGTGATCAAGCTGGATAAGATTGAATGAATTTGTTAGAAGGTGTGTTTTTTAAAGCTTTAATATCAATAGTGTACTTAACTTAATATTCTCTCACCTGCTAAAAGGACAAAATTTTCTTAGACTATTGGCCTTGTTCCTGCTAAGATACTGTGAAAAGTTTTCTGCTAAAAAGCCAAAGATTTTGTGGTTGACCAAAATAATTTTGTTTGTAATCAGAAAGAAAACAGAGTCTTCTCAAGAGTAAGAGCTAACTTTCTGTATTTGAAATCCTCTAGCTGACTTTCAGGCAAAGGCAGCAGCAATGAAATCTGTAAAGATGTGGCACATGTGAATGAAGTCCATTCTGCTTCTGCAAAAATGACCCCTCCATGCCGAATTTTTGCCATCTGATGCCTGTGTAACATGACAGCAGTCTGATCCTGAATCAGAGGAACTGAGATGGGGAAACAATGGCTGTAAGTTAGATGAATAGTCGGGGCGATGAGAGATCCAAATTGGGCTCCCTGGAGAAACACCATTTTTTAAAACCCCAATTTTTTTATTTTTTGCATCTCTTCACCCACCATAGTGCACTTAAGCTGGCTTTCATTCAACTGCCACTTAGTATGGGTTATCAATATGCTTTTTAAAATATATATTTATTTTTTATTATTATAATCCTCACCCAAGGACATTTTTCCATTTATTTTTAGAGAGAGTGGAAGGGAGAGGGCAAGACAGAGAAAAACACTAATGTGAGAGAGACACATTGATTGGTTGCCTCCCACATGTCCCCAACCAGGGCCAGGAGCCTGCGACTGAGGTTTGTACCCTTGACCGGAATCGAACCCGGGACCCTTCAGTCCACGGGCCTATGCTCTATCCACTGAGCCAAAATGGCTAGGGAAATATACTTTTTATTGATTTCAGAGAGGAAGGGAGAGGGAGAGAGAGGTAGAAACATCAATGATGAGAGAGAATCATTGACTGACTGCCTCCTGCAGGCCCCACATTGGGGATCAAGCCCATAACCCAGGCACATGGCCTGACTGGAATCTAACCGTGATCTCCCGGTTCATAGGTTAATGCTCAACCACAGCTGCGCTGGCCAGGCCGCAATATGTTCTTGTTGCATGTACATTTTCCGCATGGATTGAAGCCTTGCCCTACCACAAGGCCGACACCTTCACAGTGGCAAAGGAACTGTTAGAAAAAAGTATTTCCCACGTGGGGTGTACCTTCCACAATCTCTAGCAATCACTTCACTGAGAAAATCATACAAACCTTGACAGGAAGTCTTCCAAACTTCTTGGAATTATCATCAGGCCAGGTCTACAAACTAATGGAAAAATTGGATTCAAGCAGAACAAGTCTTAATTACATGAGACTGAATGAATTGATGAGGATGATTACAATTTTTAAGACTTCTTGTTTGAAACATTGCTAGCTCTTTAGTTGTTTGTTTTTTTCCAGATATAAGAAAATTTCCTCTTACATTAACTATGACTTATAGCAATTTGGTAAATCATACCTTTATAAACAGAACCGAAACATCTTTTTCTTCCTACTTGATCTCTTCAGAATTCAGAAATTCTCAGTGAGTATTCTTATTTTCATGGCAATATTGCTTTTTTGCAAAAATTCAATAAGAAACTGTTCTCCTTGTAACACAGCACTGCCGGAGGCCGGTCCATCCTTGTTGCTTGACACAGTCGCTACAGGGAAGAAACATCTGCACAGCATATGTTTCAAGGGACCTGGCGTATATGGCATACTGTTCTTAATATGTTTGCTCCCCTTCTTAGCGCTATGAGGGCCACCTTCCCGAGAAAGGTTGTTTCCCAGGTGGGGATTTTTCCCTGGAGTTAGGGATTAACAGGACGAAGGAAGGGAATAAATCAGTAAAACCCCCTAGTGTTACAGAAATACCATGTACTACTTATGAAGAACTTGGACTAAGACTGTTGGCAATAAATTTGGGACTTGGTGGGGCCACATCCCAGGGGTCTGCCCACCAGGGAAAGCACCAAAGCCTATACCCCTGGAGACCCACGGACACAGGGCAGTCCCAGGGAAGGCAAGCAGCGGGGCTGGGAGGACATAACCTTTACTGGGTAGGATAATCTCCTTCAGTCACTTCCTTGTAGCTTATCAGTAGATCAGTGACCTTGGAATAGCCCTTATAATGGAACAGAGAGATTAACCTAGACAAGATTAAAATCAACAGAACTAGATAGAGACAGGATTTTTGGCAAAGGTCAGATAAGAAACTATGGAAATGAAACAAGTTAGAAGGTTATGAAACTGGGTAAATGAAACTGTAGAAGGTTACCCAAAACATACCATGATGTGATTATAGAGGCATGCTTATGGATCAAATGGTATAAAATACAGATGTAACAGGACAATAAAGAGAGAACCTGGCTATGATGATCATCAGAACGCTGTCTCCGTGTCCTTTATTCTTCGCTGACTCTGTCCACACCTTTGGGAACCCCTGGACCTATTGGGGCTGGACCCCAACACAGCACAAATGGAATCTGGGTATATTACCAGTGCAGTATATTTTGGGGACCTCAAGAAGAGAAGAGTTAGCCCAAATCTAAAGGTATTGCAAGCAAAGTCTGATGGCAAGTTCTTGGCTTGGCTTTTCTGGCCTCAAGAGGCCATTTAAAGTTCAATCTGTAGATTCCTAATGAAAAGTTCCAGAAAAGCATATTTAAAAGAGCCTATAATGATAAATTGCTATTCTTGTTCTAATTATACAAGCAACAGGCCAAGTTTATTAGACTAGACTTATTTTGCAAACAAATTCGTCTTAATTCGGCTATCTTTGGTAAAAATGGAGATATGTTTTTCATTGATTCTAGAGAGAGAGGGAGTGAGGAAACATTGATTGGTTGCCTCCCATACGAATCCCAACTGAGAATCGAACCTGAAACCTGGTTTGTGCCCTGATGGGGAATTGAACCCAATGCCCTTCCCTGCATGGGATGATGCTCTAACCACTGAACAACACAAGCCAGGGCAAAACGGAGATGACTTTAGAGGGGAAATTATGTTTCAGTAATACATGTTTGTGGATATTGGATTCTAGTAATGTTCATTGTCTTTTGGGGTTTTTGTTTTCTATCCATAAACTGGACTAGATGCAGTTTCCTCCAGTATCTTGCTATGACTCTGCAAACTAATGATTCTAATTTTTCTGCCACCCTTCTAACTTGTAACCATTGAGAATTAAACTATCCTTTTCCCAAATCCATGCAAGCTAAAGCGTAAAAACTTGTAATAAATTTCAGAAAAATCACCACATCTCACCTATGGACAATCTTCATGCCTGTTGTAGACAGATCACCGGAAACATGCAAACTGTAGGCAAGAAAAATTTATCAGATTAACTGCCTAACTTCACTCCATCCAAAGATGATTCCTAGACAGATATCTAGGAATCTTCTTGAGAACTCAGAGATGGGTTTACAGTCTGCTCTAAGCTTTAACCATTGTTTTTCTTTTGTTTACATAGATATGCTTTTTATTACATTCTTGATTGCTTGCACCCTAGGCCTCCCTTTGGGAGCCCACCTGCATTAATGTCTCCTGAAATGAGACACAACTGTTTAACTGAACTGACCTATTCTCAAGACTGAGACAGGTTTGGTGAGATAAGGAACAATCTATCAAATCCAAATTCGGGAACGTGAAACTTCTTGGGAAGTTTCAAAGATGGGACTCAAGTCTGTCAGAACAGGCTTCTCCAGATAGGCCATTGTGGCATGTGAATTATTTTGAGCTGAAAGCAATAGAGACCCTGTGGGCTCAGGAGAAACTTTTACCCCCATCCCTTAAAGAATTTAAATTGAAGACCTGGCCTATACTAAGAGTTATTACCAGATTTAACTTTTTACAACCTATCTATAGGGGAGGCAAACATCTAATTACTCAACATCTGCTCTTCTTATTGTCCTGAAAATGACCCCTTTGAAGCCCCAAGGCATCTTACCTCATCCTAAACCCAGAATACCTCATATAGCTCATTTTAACTTTGTCTCTGAATCTTTCTTGTGTGTGTGTGTCTGATTCTCTCATGTATATGAAGTTTCTATACTTACATATATTATTACATTTATTTTCTCTTGTTAATCGTCTCATGTCAATTTAATTATTAGACCAGCTGAAATAAAGTTTCTTTCTCTGGCCCCAGCCCCCAGAGCTTAGACACTAACTCCCTTTTACATAGAAACAGAAAGTATTTTTGTGCCCTTAAATGTCAACCAACCTTCCAGAAATGCCACTACCATGTACATAGAGGGATGACTGTATTTTGTTTCATGAAACTTAACCAAAATTGGTTCAATTCTAGAAAATTTCATCACCCATAGATACTACTACAATGGTAGCTGTCCATGCCTGATGATTTTACCACTGGGTCCCAATATTCTGAAAACTTCAGAATGTTTTCTCCTGTATTTGGGCCCAAACATTTACATACTGGGCCTATTATATAACTGTAATTTATTTTATGTCACCTTTATTTTACAATTAAGCAATGCACTGTTTATAAACACTGTGCGTGTGGGCGGGTTAAATTATCTGTGCGTTCTATTGCCGCAGAGGCGAGCTGTTTGCAATAGCATTCGAGGGGCCAGAGGCCCTGGGGTCTGGCGCAAGCCGCACCGCGGAGAAGTCCTTCGCGACCCAGGGGACGCTGTGGTACCGCGCAGACGCCCCGGGTCGGTCTCGCGTGGCTGCTATTCCTCGGGGACCTTGGGCCGAGTGGGATTTCACGAGTTGTTTTTGGTCGCGAGTGGCCCTTCGACCACTCACCACTGGAGGTGTTCTCAATGACTAGGGGATGACTTCAATTGTGCTTGCTCTGCATCGGGTCGTCACAACTCGGACAGCATGCATACTGATGTGCTGCAATCATATGATGAGAAGGTAGGTGGTAATAACTCCAAACTCTGCTGGAGGCTGCAGGTCAGGGGAAGGAGGTCTCAACTTGAAGATGAGCCGGTTTCTATATGGAGGGTGTCCGTCGTAGTTGGAGGGAGAGCACAAGAATAAGGGCGGAGTTCGGATCTTTGTGGACCTTATTGGGGGTAGAATCATGGATCTCAGGGGCGCGCC
>NW_005871308.1:135750-158675 GCF_000147115.1 Myotis lucifugus
CTCCGGGAAGATCCCCTTTTGTCCGGTGCTGGTCCTCGTAAGGAGTCCTGGCGGGGCTTGGGGTCGTGGGGGCTGGGGAGATGAACGCTGCCGCCAGCAGCTACCCCATGGCCTCCCTGTACGTGGGCGACCTGCACTCGGACGTCACCGAGGCCATGCTGTATGAAAAGTTCAGCCCTGCGGGGCCTGTGCTGTCCATCCGGGTCTGCCGCGACATGATCACCCGCCGCTCCCTGGGCTATGCCTACGTCAACTTCCAGCAGCCGGCCGACGGTGAGTGGGAGCTGCCCGCAGATGCCCGGGATCCGGGGGGAGCGGGGGGGGGGGGGTGGGGGGGCGCCTAAGAGCCATCCATCCCCCAGGCAGGTCCCTGCCCCCATGGAGGGGGCCCCGCGACCGCAGACAGCACCGTGGCCCCAGCAGCCATGTGGGGAGCCGGGATGCAGGGGCGCAGAACGTGGGATCCTGGCATCCGATGGCCAGAGTTTTTCAGTCCGGTCCCCACCACTTGCTCCCTGGGTGACCTTGGGCTAATCAGTGGTGGCAGAGGGGTTGGAGCCCAAGGAGACTGAAATGGTCTCGGGGGGAAGTCGCCGCGCTCCCAGGGTGCGTGTGGTCCAGTGGAGCTGGTGTGTGAGAGCCCCTGGCTGCTGAGTGATCGTGGGCAGGTGCCCTCACAGGCCTGCCAGGGAGCACCATTGAAATGCAATTCCTGCAGAAATTTGAGGTGGCGGAACCTCAGCCCCTTCTCCTACCTTTACCCCCCCGGACTGAGAATCGGTTTGATTTTTGTGCCGATTCGCATCTTTCCAGGCAGGTAGGAAGCAGGGGGACGCGTCTCTGCGTTAAATTTGAGCAGGCACTTGAGTTCGCACCACCAGAGCCTCGCGTGCCAGGCCAGCTCCCTGATCAGGGTGTTTGCAAGCTGGTGTGGGGGGAGTTCTGTCGGGAGGAGACCAGGTCTGTGGAGAATGGATCTCAAGGTAGCCTGGGGAAGCTCGGCTAGGGAAATCGCTGGCTGATGGGGATTATCATTTCACCTGTGAACAGCGCTTTACACTTGTCAAAACCCTTTATTTCCTCCCATCTGAAGCCTATAGACTGTAGGGCTCCTGAGAAGGAGAAGGGACAGCAGGAGGTCGGAGGCCAAGCTGGGCCTGCCAGTGCAGTGCTCCGAGGACCCACGTTGGGCCTTAGCGTGGAGCAGTGGCGTGGGGAGGTATGCCCCAGGCGTGGTGGCAGTGGCCAGGCCTGCGGAAACCTAATCAGGGGCTGCACGTGACTCCAGATTAGCAAGGAACAACTGTAGAGATCATTACCAGGAGAAACCAGCCATTCTGTGGCAAAGGGTCTCCAGGTCCCTGTTGTTGTCCCCACTTGGTTTGCTGTCTGTGAAGCACAGAGAATGCCACTTGCCCAGGATGCAGCTGAGGCCAGAGGATAGGACTTGCTGGGACACACAAGGCACTGCTCCCGTCAGCTCAGTGTGCTCTGAGCTGGCTTGTGTCTGGCCACAGGCACAAAGAAGGTAGCTGAGTGTGGCCTTTTTAGGTGGGAGGAGTGGGTGTGTTGGCTGTTGCCTGCCTTCTTGACGCTTCTGAACAAAAGTCCTGTCACTTATAGTAGCAGAAGCCATTGGTCAGTGTTGTCTGCCAACACATAGCTCTGCAGGCCCTCTCCCTGCTATAAATAAGTGCAGCCCCATTTGTCAGGCTAAGCTGACTTGCCTTCTGCAGCACTGTCTGGAAATAGAAGAGGAGCCGTGTTGGAATGGGTTCCTTCTCTGCTAATTAATGAAACAACACAGATTGGGGGTCTCAGCTGGTTATCACAAGCAAACTCCCCTGTGCCTGGACCTTTCCTGGTTTGGGGTTGCCCTGGTTTGGGGGATGGGGGGGGATACTTGTTGGCTGGCTGGGCAGCTCAGCTTGTGGAGGGGCCGTTAGGGAATTTTGTCCCCTTTTAAAGTGAGACGGTGCAGTGAGACGGTGCCTTGAGACAGAAAACCTCCCCACCCCCCCATTCCTTCATGGAGGACATTCCTGGGTAATACTATCATTGCATAAATCAGGGTAAATGGCCACCAGCCCTGGGTCCTTGTTACTACGAGCAAAGAGAATTACTCCTGACTGCATGTGATGATAAATTTTAGCTTCTGGTCCTTTAAATGGTCTCCATGGTGCACACATGGATTTGGTGGGAAGCTAAGGAACCAAGGCCTTGGATGGAGAATTTGTTTGGACACCAAGGCATTTGAAGGCCTGGAAACCACCAGGTGCAGGGCCTACGTGCACTGTCTACTTAGGCAGAAAGATGCTGCAGTTTTATCTTTCTTGTCTCGTAATACAAAGAACATTTCTATGTGTGACCATGAATATTTATCATTTTGGTGATTGAGGCTTTTTATCTGAATCAATTTCTGTTCTCAGAAACTGAGAATATAAGAAACGGAGCTGAAACCAGGGATAGCACATTTTCAGTCCCAATCACTTGCTCACAGTTTTGTTAATTCTGTATTATTCTGTGTTAGCTTCATAATGGTTAGACAATGGTGTTAGTTTCTTTTTTTTAATACATTTTAGGGAGGAAGGGAAAGAGAGAGAAAGATAGAAACATCAATAATGAGAATCATTGATCAGCTGCCTCCTGCATGCCCCATACTGGGGATCGAGCCCATAACCCAGACATGTGCCCACAACCCAGGCATGTGCCCAGGCCCGGGAATCGAACCTATGACCTCCTGGTTCATGTGTCAGTTATCAACCACTGAGCTGCGCGGGCTGCCCAGGTGGGTGTTAGTTTCTTAATCACTAGTTAGCCGCATCATTTAGCCACCCTGAACGTAAGTTTGTTAATTTTATAAAGTGGATAATTTCATTTGTCCCACCTGTCACGGTGCGTGATAGGCTGCAATGTCTTATAAGTGATAAAAAAGCTTAATCAAATAGGAGGTACAGTAGTCCCCCCTTATTTCCTGTTTTGCTTTCTATGTTTTCAGTTACCTGTGGTCAACCGTGGTCCAAAAATATTAAATGGAAAATTCCAGAAATAATTCATAAGTTTTAAATTGCACGCTATTCTGAGTAGCGTGATGAGATCTCCCGCCATCCTGCCCAGGACAAGTTATCCTTTGTCCCGCATACTCATGCTCCGTACACTGCCCGCCAGTTGGTCAAGTCACTTAGCTGTCTCCGTTATCAGATCGACTGCAGCAGTGCAGTGCTTGTGCTCAAGTAACCCTTATTTTACTTGGTAATGGCCCCAAAGCACAAGAGTAGTGATACGGCAATTCAGATATGCCAGAGAGAACTGGAAAGTGCTTCATTTAAGTGAAAAGTTGAGTATAGTACAATAAGATATTTTGAGACAGGGAGACCACCTTATAACTTTCATTACAGTGTATTGCGAAAATTGCTTCATTTTATTACTAGTTACTGCTAAGTTTCTTACCTAATTTATAAATTAAATTTTGTCATAGGTATGTATGTACAGGAAAAAACATATATAAGGCTTGGTACCATCCGTGGTTTCAGGCATCTGCTGGGGGTGGTGGTGTCTTGGAACAAATCCCCCACTACTGTTATCATTTGATCCTGGTGCCATAAGGCCATTTAGATTATCTTGCCTGATTCCCTGACCCAACACCCAACAAGAATGCAGACCCAGAGGGGTTGAGACTTCAGCCATGAAGTAGATTACTTGGCTAGAAGTTATTTTACCCTCAGTAGCAACACAGGCTAGAGGCATCTGATGCCCTTTAATTGTAAGAGTTGCCTTTTATCAGTTATTACCTTGAAAAGTCCTGGGATTACCTATTCCTGGGATAGTGGCAGATACCTACATGAGGTGTTTTATATCCTCGACTAAAATGTGTTTCTCTTGCAGCTGAGCGGGCCTTGGATACTATGAACTTTGATGTGATTAAGGGAAAGCCAATCCGCATCATGTGGTCTCAAAGGGATCCCTCTTTGAGAAAATCGGGTGTGGGAAACGTCTTCATCAAGAACTTGGACAAATCTATAGATAACAAGGCACTTTATGATACTTTTTCTGCGTTTGGAAACATTCTGTCCTGCAAGGTAAACACTGATTAAATAATTGCAGCAGAATAACTATTCTGAAAACAAAACAAAATAAATACTAAACGGGAAACTGCCTGGGTTTTGGGTGCCAGGGCATGTAAATTTTCAAAATTCTGGAAATGGCTCTTAGGCCTAAATGTTCCCTGTAGATAATCTCGTGCCACAACCCAACATAACTAGCAGGTGCTTTTGTGTCTTTGTTCTTCCCTCTGCCTGAAATATCCTTCCTGTCTTCTAACTTTGGAAAGCACGAAAAGGTTTCTGTTGGGGGCGGGAACCCAGAGCAGTGCCTGTGGTTTCCAGGAAGCTGTGTGTAGTCATTTTAGAAGCATAAACTCACCTTCATTTTCTCTGCACCTGTTTATGTGGAGAATTGCTAACAACTTGTGTGGTGGTTGTTTACATGGCTACCATTTGTAAATGGAACATTACCGAGTGCCTGATGCTGTAGTGAGGGTTAGAAAAACCTTAATTGCTGTAGCCTCCTGCAGTTTGCCCCGGGGTAGGCTAAAAGCCTCAGACATGGGAGACCCTGAGTAAGAGACCATCTGGTTCTTGAATCTCGGGAGCTGGCCAGTGGCACTAACGTGGCCTGCCTTGTCTTTGACAGGTGGTGTGTGACGAGAATGGCTCTAAGGGTTATGCCTTCGTTCACTTCGAGACCCAAGAGGCTGCAGACAAGGCCATCGAGAAGATGAACGGCATGCTCCTCAATGACCGCAAAGTGTGAGTGTCCCAGTCTGGAGCAACAGCCATCGCATGAGCCAGCCATGGCCCCACCTCGGTATTAACTGACACACACAAGGCGGCTCCTGGTTCTCTCGGCCCAAGTGTGGCCTGCTCCTACCTCTCCACTCCTGGGCTGGTGAGTCTCCCTGCTGAGCCATGGCAGCCCTTGTGACTCACCAAAGGTGGGCTTCCTGCCCAAGCCATGGCCTGCCTGCCGCCTCTCCCTTAAAAGCACATGTCTGGGTCTTATGCTCATTGGCACCTGGGCTGGCTGGAAAACGGCTCAAAGCCCACTCTGAGCAGGGGTCTTGGCCAGCGGCAGAGTGGAGAGGGCCCTGGACTAACCAGGAGCTGTATATTAGCCATGTGACCTTGGTCTGTCCATGGGGTCACTTGCCAAATTGTCCCTGGATCTCCACTTGGCTAATTTATGACTCTGTAGCCTTTTATCACAGGCTGGCTCCACAGTAATACTCAGTTTGGTTACAATAAAAAAATCTCATCCCATCCCAGAAGACACTATTTATAATAGACCTTGTTGCTTTGGTGTGGTTATTGCAGAATGGAGACATGGAGATCTTAGCTAAGCCATCGAGGAGAGGAGAGGAGAGGAGAGGAGAGGAGAGGAGAGGAGAAGAGACAATAAGTCTTGGCTATAATAAACAAAGATTATTTCTGTCCTCTGCGTTGTTGAGCAGACCAGGGGATGGGTTGCATTGATAATGTGTATGTGCCCAAAGATATCACTAGAGGGAAACCTAAAGATATTCAATGTATGGATACATTCCTATTAAGTGTAAACAACAATGAAATGAATAAAGTGAAAAAGTAAAGGTAGTCCACTCCAGCAATTTCACTCCTCAGATTAACCACTGTTAACAGTTTGGTTTGTATCCTTCCAGACCTTTTCTATGCATTTACATAGATGCACAGAAATGGACGTTTAAAAAACTTGGTCATCAGGTTTCTTCACGAAGGCAGTGTGATGTGGTAGGAGGAGCCTGGTGTGAACCAGGAGCCTTGGGGCTGGTCCCTGCAGGACAGTCCTGCTTCTTCTTTCTGTGGGGAGTTGGGCATTTCTGAGCTTGCTTTCTTGGTGGTTGGACTGGGACTTGTGTTTTAACTTCTCCTGTCAGCCTTTAACCTGCATTCCTTTGGTCCCTGGAAATCATGGCTTGTTCCTCTGGATGATCACTGTTTTTCATGGGTTCCTTTTAGGTTTGTGGGCAGATTCAAGTCTCGAAAAGAGCGGGAAGCCGAGCTTGGGGCCAAAGCCAAGGAGTTCACTAATGTGTATATCAAAAACTTTGGGGAAGAGGTGGATGATGAGAGTCTGAAAGAGCTGTTCAGCCAGTTTGGTGAGTCAGGTCCTTTGGCCCATGTGCCCTCTTTCATAGTCCACCAGACCTGGACTTCATCTGTTTTCAATGAAGAGAAGAGGGCACCTAGACCCAGAAGTAAAACACCTTCCATGACAAAGGTCACAGCGTAGCTAAGAATAGATTCCAGGCCTCAGCTCTTGGCTTTACTCTACCTCGTCCAAGCTCCAAGGCCATCTCAGCAGCTTGGTCAGAATTAGAAGGCCAGGCACGGTGTCTCTTTCTTAGTAGTCCATCTGGGTTTAGCAAGAGGTTGCTTCAAGTGGGCTCCTTGAACTGTGGTACCGATGGTGTTACTAATAGTTCTGTCCTTTGGTAATAGGTAAGACCTTAAGTGTCAAGGTGATGAGAGATCCCACTGGGAAATCCAAAGGCTTTGGCTTCGTGAGTTACGAAAAACACGAGGATGCCAATAAGGTGAGAGTACCACCAGGGTCGGGAAAATTTTATAGGAAGGCTCCAGAGTGCAGCTAGGGCCTTGGTAACACATAGAGTGGAGCTGGAATTATCTCAGTGTCTAGTAGTGATGTACAGTTACTGTGCTCTGGAATGGCCTTCTTAAGGGGTTTTACATGTTAATGTATCAGTTAACTGTTTTCAAAGCACCTGGCACATACCTGTCACCTTAGCTCTTCGGCCTTGCAGGTTGGAAATAGGACAGGTGACAGGTGTTTGTTCCCATTCATAGGCAAGGGAACTATAGACCAGAGAGTTTGTGATTTGATAATAGGACATCAGCTACCTGTGGGCGTAGCATTAGATACATTCTAGGCCCTTGACATGTATCACTTCGTACCCACAAAAGAACTGAATCTAATGACAGCCAGATGATTAAGCCAGGCTCTGTCTCCCATGCTTGTATTTATACAACTGTGCAATTCCCCCCCCCCCCACCCCCCATGTTATCTGGGCCAATAACCCATCTAAATATTAACCCCGTTCTATTGATGAGGAAGTTTGAATTTGCTTAGCTGACTTCAGAGACAGAGTGAAGTTAGTTTTTAGCCCTATAGGGAAGATTTCTTTCTCGGAATATTTGGTGGGTCTTACAGATCTCCAGAGCGAGGCCCCTGCCTCTGCATCCTGTTTTAAAGATGCATATTTATTTCTTCTTTAGGCTGTGGAAGAGATGAATGGAAAAGAAATCAGTGGGAAAGTCATTTTTGTAGGCCGTGCACAGAAGAAAGTGGAACGGCAGGCTGAGTTAAAACGGAAATTTGAACAACTGAAGCAAGAGAGAATTAGTCGATACCAGGTGAGAGGTGGTCTTGGCACAGCCTACCAACAAGGAATTTACTATGTGTGTTGGCAGAGCACCCAGATATTTAACAGACTTTCTTGGGACTTGGAGCCTGCTCACCATCATCAGGCTTAAAAGGATATGCCTACCAGATACAGCAGCAATTCTAGAACGGGGACCAAAGAGATTAATTTATTCCTTTAGGGACTCTGTTCCAGAAGCCTCAGTCTTAGTTATGTGGTTCCTTTTATTTAAATGATATGCATTTGTTTGGAATGGTGGCAAGGGGAGCCCTGCTGGGATGAGTGGTCAGCCAGAGCAGCTGTGAGGAGATGATAATAGCAGGTGAGTACATGGTGCTCCTATCAGAATCTTAGAGTGGTAGTTTCTCAACTTTGAGCCTGCATCAGAATCCCCTGCAGGGCTTGTTAAAACACAGATTGCTGCTCCGGCTGGTGTAGCTCGGTTGGGCGGCATCCCATACACCGAGAGGTTGCCACTTGATTCCCAGTCAGAGTATATGCTCGGGTTTCGGCCTCAATCTCTGCTAGGGGGCATGCAGGAGGCAGCTGATGGATCTTTCTCTCTTCTTTCTTCCTCTCTCTAAAATCAATATAAACAAACACACATGGGTTGCTACACCCCAGAGTTCATTAGGTTTGGATTCTGGCCTGAGAATTTACATTCCAAACAAGTACCCAAAGATGCTGCTGCTGCTGGTCTGAAGCCTACACTTTGAGAAACCACTGTCTTATGGAATATATGGGGAAAAGGGGGTAAAAAAAGACTAATAGTGATTCTTCTGCGGTAGGGGGTGAATCTCTACATTAAGAACTTGGATGACACCATTGACGATGAGAAGTTAAGGAAAGAGTTTTCTCCTTTCGGATCCATCACCAGTGCTAAGGTATTTTATACTGAGATTCTCGGATTGAAAACAGAAGTTGTAATCATTTAGCACTTTATTGGCATTGGTTTCATTGACGGAATAGGATCTAAATTGTGTTCATTTCTGAGAGTAGCTACCACATTAATCTAGCAAATTCCTCCTGGCATTCAATTAGCCATCTGAGTGTATGCTCTGGAGAATGACAATTCATTAGGTTATTACTGCGCTGTCTTGTCTCCCAAGTCCTGGGGTATGGAGATGAATATGAGTCCCTCACTGCCAACCCCCCCAGAGCACCTGAATCTTTCCCATTCTTTGCTGCTTCGTGCTAGTGTGGGGACAGATGGTGCCACAGTAAAGCAGAGGAAATCCAGACGGGTTGTTTTTCATTTGTCTTGCGGCCTGTCTCTACAGCTCTGCCACACTTTCTCCCTGAACGAAGGTATTGTGAGGATTTTAGAGCTGGGGTGAGAATTTCCATCCTGGTCTGAGAAAGAAGGAAAGATGAGTGGGAAGTTTGTTTTTCCATGTTTTGCAATTTGCATCATTTGCTTGATTTTTCTTTGATAATCAAATCAACTGAGTTAGCAGGGTAAGTATGTGAACCCTATTTTAAAGTCAAGGAATTTGCTCTAGCCAGTTTGACTCAGTGGATAGAGCGTCGGCCTGGGGACTAAAAGGTCCCAAGTTCGATTCCGGCCAAGGGCACATGCCCGGGCTGCGGGCTTGGTCCCCAGTGGGGGCCATGCAGAAGGCAGCCAATCAATGACTCTCTCATCATTGATGTTTCTATCTCTTCCTCCCTCTCCCTTCCTCTCTTAAATCAGTAGAGAAATATATTTTTAAAAAAATAAAAATAAAGTCAAGGAATTTGAGTCCTTGAGCAAAAGAATGCTAGTTATATCAGGATGGTGACCTATGGTTTTGGCACTTCAGGAATGTGATAGGATCTGAAAGTTTTGGGTCGCAGACTCTAGTCCTGCTCAGCAGAGGTGCAGCAGGTGTCACAAAGTCCTTTAGGTGATGAGAAAGGCCGGCTGAGCCAGTAAAGACGCTCGGTGACCCTGTCCTGGCGCTTAGCTTAAGTCACTCACAACCTGGGAGTGTCATCATCAGTTATAGTGGAGAGGTGACCAGAGACTGCCCTGTGGGGTTTCTCTAGTTCCTCTCCCCTTCCATCATATCACCCCCTTGACTGGCCTCCATCAGTGCAAGGAATGCTAATCTCCTTGCCTAATCAGCACAATAGTCCAGTTGTCACTTGCAAGAAGAGAGCAAAAGAACTATATCTTGAAGTTTCATAGGCACCATTTTCATGATCAAGGTATCTTGATCTTACCTTGTTGGTCCATTTCATAGGTAGAGAGTTGTTGGGTTGATACACACCTTCACTTCCATGTCCTCTCCTTAAGGAGGCTCTCCATGCAGTGAGCCAAGACAAAATGATGCCACACACACATTCATATTGCTACCAGCACTTGTGAACAGACAGGCCAGGGGAAGTAGTAAATAACCTTTTCAAGTGGGGAAAAGCCATTTGTGAAAGACGAGCTGGGAAAAGACTGCCTGAACCAGTGGACATGTGGCTCTCTAGCTATTTGCCTCATGGACATTGAGGCTCAGAGGAGAAGTAAGTGTTGTGTTAATGTTGTACAGCTTAGAAGTTGCAGAGCCAGGACTAGGATCCAACTGTCTCCCAGCTGGTCATTTTTCAGCTGTTACTCCCATTGAATAGCAGTCATTGGTTTTAACTCCTTCCCACATGTAGTGTCTCCAAAGCATATCCTAAGCGTGCTATTAAAATTTTGTTCATCAAGCTCTTAGGCAGATGAATTCTACAATTAAATTGCTTGACATTACCATCTAGATCTCTTGTGGATACCTAGAGATACCTGTGCTACTGGATATCATGGAACATCTTTCAGTTCCTGGTTTAAACCATTAGCCATTTCATAGTGTTCCGGAACTTTAGACTCTAACAAAGAAAATGCCTAAGTCCTACCCTTAGAAGTTGTGACTCAATTGGTTTGGAACAGGGTGAACAACCCCTCTTCTAGACATGATTTCTTTCAGCAGAACCCAGGTTTTCTGAGTCTTAATAGCTGCCAGAACTTAGAACACCTTTTTTCTAAAGCTGGTCTCCTTTTTGTAGGTAATGCTGGAGGATGGGAGAAGCAAAGGGTTTGGCTTTGTCTGCTTCTCATCTCCTGAAGAGGCTACCAAAGCAGTCACTGAGATGAATGGACGCATTGTGGGCTCCAAGCCACTGTATGTCGCCCTGGCCCAGAGGAAGGAAGAGCGAAAGGCTCACCTGACCAACCAGTATATGCAGAGGGTGGCCGGAATGAGAGCACTCCCTGCCAATGCCATCTTAAATCAGTTCCAGCCTGCAGCTGGTGGCTATTTTGTGCCAGCAGTTCCACAGGTGGGTCTGCTGTACATTCATGGCTCTGGAACCTGCCCACTGACGGTGGCTCCTGCAGTGGTTGGGGATATCAGAGTTCTAGAACGACAGGGAAGGGTCCTTCAAATAAAATGAAGGATTTATCCATGGTCATACGTACAGTGGCAGGGATGAAATAAAATACTCTCCATTAACTGACCTTCCTTTTGAGTAGAGAGAGAGCCGCTTCCTGAATTAGCCAAGGCCTGGTAGTGAGATCAGATGCTTCTCTAGTGTGGACTCAGGTCCTTGAAATAAATGGGCTTGGGTGCTCTCTCTTGCAGGCTCAGGGAAGGCCTCCATATTACACACCTAACCAGTTAGCACAGATGAGACCTAATCCACGCTGGCAGCAAGGTGGGAGACCTCAAGGTAGGTGGTGGGAAACGGATTGATTACCCAGGATATACTTAATCCTGGTCTCCCCTGCCTCTCCTCTTTGCCCCACCTCTGAGGTGCAGCCTTAAGTTCTGGTCCACATTATTCGTTGCTGATGTACAATTTTTATCTTTTCACCAGGCTTCCAAGGAATGCCAAGTGCTATACGCCAGTCTGGGCCTCGTCCAGCTCTTCGCCACCTGGCTCCAACTGGTAATGCTCCGGCCTCTCGTGGCCTCCCTACCACTGCTCAGAGAGTCGGTGAGCAACCTGGCCTTGAGGAGCATGGCCTGGGGAGGAGGGCTCAGGAGGACTAGGCTCTGCCCAGGGTCGGTCAGTTTGTTGGCTCATCTTTGAGTCCTGGTTCTGTCATCTTAGCTGTGTGCTTAGGTAGGTACAAAGGGGCAAAGAAACAATTCATTCTAGGAGTGCTGGTTACTTTTAAGAGTCTTTGCTCATTGGTGAGCCATGTGAACAAGGTTAGTGGTAGAAGTTTGTTAGCTGGATGACTAGAGGCAGCCCGTTCTTCTGGGTGGAGTTGGGAGAGTTAAGGAAACTTTTTTTTACAGAGTATGTCCTGTATGCCAAAAGGTGGAAAGAGTTGTATGCTATCTGTTGGCTGTTCCTTGAGAGTAGCAGTAGAGGCCCCCTGTGTGATGTGTTTGAACATACTTTGGAATTTCTCCTTCTGTGGGGCGTGGCCAGTTGGACATCTGCCAACACTGATGTGCATTTGCTGGTCTGTTGTAGGGTCTGAGTGCCCGGACCGCTTGGCTATGGACTTTGGTGGGGCTGGTGCCGCCCAGCAAGGGCTGACTGACAGCTGCCAGTCTGGAGGTGGTATTGGATGCACACAGAATGGGGAAAGATGGGATTTGACGGGTCTTTGCCCAGACTGATGGGCTTTAATTTTACTTGTTCTTTTCCTAAGGTGTTCCCACAGCTGTGCAGAACTTAGCACCTCGCGCTGCTGTGGCTGCTGCTGCTCCCCGGGCTGTTGCACCTTACAAGTATGCCTCCAGTGTCCGCAGCCCTCACCCTGCCATACCACCTCTGCAGGTGGGTCCACCAAACACCGCTAAAGGATTTCCCCCGTTCCCGTGCGATTTAAAAGATGCCTTGCTTTGATTCCTTAAACAGGTGTAAAATGCCTGCTCTGTGTCAGGATGCTGTGTCGTGTGTGGTGACACTGCCCTTGAGGGGCCCTCTAGCAGGCCAGAAGGGGCTTAAAAGTGTTCTTCCTAAAACAGTTCCCTTGGATATGCCCCAGAGGAGACTGCCGGTGCTTCCTGCTTTCCTTTTTACAATGTATGTGTGTTCATTCGGCTCATTGAGCTTTCATTTCTCTTTCACCTCCAATGGCTTAATGGATCCTTAGCTGCTCTACAAGGTAATGAATATATTGAGGCAGGAAAGAACTTCATGTCACAGAGTTCAGTTTCAGAGGTGTTGAGTTGAGGTGGGGCAGTTGGACCCAGATATTAGGTTGTCTAAGCTGGAACTTGCTATCTCTGGAGCTGTGCCACCCAGGCAAGCCATGCTGCAACTGGTTTGTTGAAAAGCTCAGTAGCACTTTGCTTGGAGGAGACATACCAGTCTTGTGATCCAGGAGCTGCTTCCTCCTGCTCCATGCTCTTGAAGTTGAATATTCCCCAGAACTTGATGCTATGTGAAATATTTTTTGCCTACAAGGCCCTACTTTTAGAGCTCTATTTGGCATTGACCTTGCATGTTGATAGTCCTCAAGTATTTGATAC
The DNA here is from genome assembly GCF_000147115.1 of Myotis lucifugus. Classification (NCBI taxonomy): domain Eukaryota; kingdom Metazoa; phylum Chordata; class Mammalia; order Chiroptera; family Vespertilionidae; genus Myotis; species Myotis lucifugus. The sequence goes on from NW_005871308.1 coordinate 148,648, forward strand.
AATAAAAACATTTGGTACAATAAAGGTTATGTGGGATGTAATTATAAATGGTTTGATATGCATACCCTTTGACCTGGTCTTTACTAGGAATTCATTCTAAAGGAAAAAACTAATTTTTAGGAAAAGGCTATACATACACATGTTCACTGTACCTTACTTATTAACAAGGTTTTAAATTTTATTAAGGTTTTGAATGCTTGGGTAACCTTGGGTAAACAACCTTAAATAAATCAAAATCATTTGATAGATGGTTGCCAAGCATTGTAGGTTTGTTTTATTTCCTTCCAATAGCATACTGTTCTTAGGGTAGTTGGCTGTGTGTCTGTGCCCACACCACGATTCCTCGCTTCACACTCTCTACGTTCCTGAGAGCAAAGACAACTACTCCACCTCCTCTTTCACATAGTAGACTTTCAGATGTTGAACAGTCACCCTCTTGATCACTCTCAAGTGTCTTTTCCTTGGTGCTAACCCGCTGCCTCTCCTGGTTCCCAGGCACCCCAGCCTGCGGTCCATGTGCAGGGGCAGGAGCCCCTGACCGCCTCCATGCTGGCTGCAGCACCCCCCCAGGAACAGAAGCAGATGCTGGGTACGTGCTTGCACAAGAGGGGGCCAGTGCCTGGTACTGACCTGGACACCAGTGTCTATTCTTTCCCGGGATTCAACTTGGTTTTTACTTGAGTATCTTCCCATAGGCGAACGTTTGTTCCCTCTCATCCAAACCATGCATTCGAACCTGGCTGGAAAGATTACGGGAATGCTTCTAGAGATCGACAACTCCGAGCTGCTGCACATGCTGGAGTCCCCCGAGTCTCTCCGCTCCAAGGTGAGCAGGGTGGTCTCAGCTGCGGATGATGACCGGTGGCCTTGGACCCCCACATGTGGCAGAGAGAAGGGGCCGCTCTGGTGTGGGTATTTGAGAAAGCAGCACCAGGAGAAGCCACCACTGGACCTGGGCATCAGGGAGGAGTGGAGGGGCTCTGCTTAGATGTCACTGACCGCCTGGAGATTTCTCACAGGTGGATGAAGCTGTGGCAGTCCTACAGGCTCATCATGCCAAGAAAGAAGCTGCCCAGAAGGTGGGCACTGTTGCTGCTGCTACCTCTTAGGCAAGGAAAAAACGTACGTTCGGCTATTTTTTGTTTTCTATAATAGTTTGACTTGTGAATATCTTCCTAAAAATTTAGGGACAATATGTAGAGCTAGTTAACTTGGGGATGCTGCCATCTGGGTTTTTTCTATCATCTGGATGAATTAACATGGAGAAAAGAGTACAGGTTATAAATTATAAGGAGCAAACAACAGTTTTCTCAATAAGCACCTAGTTAGAAATTTTGCATAGCTTATCCTTTCCTGATGGTTATAAGCAGATTTTCGTAATCACATTTTTGGTTTGGAATAATGATGAATATAATCAGATCTCACAGCCTCATTTCTATGACCACCTTCCTGGTTTGAGATTGGTGAGGGTCAGCTGTGTATATAGCCACTGCTTAGCTCTGGGAACACAGTAGGCACAGGCCTTGGTGTCAAAGTGGAAGAGACAGACACATACCTGACTACAGTTACAGCATGTGTTCCAGTCAACTTCTGGACTTGGGGACCATGGTCCCTGTCTGCAGGGGATTGGGTGAGTGAAGCTTAACTAGGACCTCTGACAAAGGCTGATCAACGAGAGAACCAAATGAGCAGAGGCACAGTCAAGGAAAGTGCAGGTGGTACGGGCTAGAACTGGTATGATGGTCGGGGTTGACTCAACATAGCCATGGTTCCTTGGCTTTTGTCATTTGGAATTTAAGCAACAGAAACATAAAACTAAAGTTTTGAGTACAGGATGGCTTACAAGGAGGGAGGTGTAAGGGTTTACAGACTAGTTATCCTCAAAGTCCATGGCTCTAAATTAGGTGTGCCCCTTCAGAGGACATTTCTCAATGTCAGGAGACATTTCTGGTTCTCATAACTGGGAATGTGTCACTGGCATCTAGTGGGTATAGGCCAGGGATGCTGCTAAACATTCTACACTGCACAGTATAGCCCCAGCAGAATTTTCTTCAGGCCAAAATGTGAGCACTGAGGTTGAGAAACCCTGCTCTGTAATACCTTTTATCCGCCAGAGATTTCAGTGAATCTCTGAAGTTCTTTTGATTATTTATGTTGGTGCTTTTCTTTTCAGGATTCAAAAGCCAAATAACCCCTCATGAAATTCAGCTCAAGGTTTGAAGACTTCCTAGCTTGTCCTATGGACCTCAACACTAAGAACCACAAATTGCAAATTTAATAGGTCATTTTGTATCAAAAGGTCAATTATGAAGCACCTAGAATTTTTCAATTAAAAGAATATATTCTCTGGGTTCTGCTACAGCTCAGACAGTGTTAACTTTTTTTTTCCTGTTGTGGGTTTTGATCTTTCCCCAGAAATTGGTTTTATTTGATGTATCCAAGTCTTTAAGTTTCTCAATAAAGAAAAAACTCCATAAAACTGCCTATCTTGTGTTGTACTCTGATCATAGTTTTATTCTATAAATCTCTTCACTGGAAATAATTTTAGGATGTAAATAGGGTCAAGTGAAGTTCTGTATAGCTTATTCTTTCCTGCAGTTATAAGCAGGCTATTTTGGGTTAGCTAGGTGTGCATAACTGTCCCATTTCTTTCTGTTATGGAAGGACTTTATATTTGCTCCATTTAACTTAAGGGAACAGGCATCTGATCAAAGCTGGCCTTGGAACCGATATAGGGGTGACATGTTTCTGAAGGACATGATGAGATATGCAGAACCTGGCCACTCCCTCCATGACGTGCTAGTGGTGGGTTGTCAGTCCCTTTTCTCTCCAACAGTCCTGCATGCAGGTCAGCATGTCCAGTTCCCCAAATTCTGCAACTGGGGGTTTCCCCTGGCAGTGGGAAAGGCTTGGGAAGATAGGTCTGAGACAGCAAACAGTTGCTCAAATCCTAAGTGTTTTGTGGTTCCTTTAGTCCTTAAAACAACATTGGCCAAGGCTAACAGTCTACGTGTCCTTGTCCTCCATGAACCCTCCCTTTTTCCGTGAGCTTGGCCGGCTCTCCTTCGGGCCTCACCCACGTGATCCCATTCCTTGGAATGCTCCGTTTTGGTCGGCTCCCCCTTTTCCTTAAGGTCTGGCCCAATGTACAATAGATCCTCCCATTTCCTGACGGCCGACCGTGGGTAACGCGGCTATGTATATGCGTTTTCTATTTGCGCCCCTCCAGCCCCCACCCGTGCAGCTGCAGAACCTGATTGGTGCAGGCATCTGCGCTAGAGAGTTAGGGGCGGGGCCCGGGAGCGGGCTTCCGGCGGAAGAAGCAGCGGCAAGATGGCTGACACCGCAGGGTGCCTGCGTGGCGGTGACACCGGTCTTGAACGTGACACCGGTCTTGAACCGAGGTTGTGGTTGGCCCGTGGCGGCACGTGGTGGCACGCAGCCGCACATAGCGGCCGCCGGGATGTGCTTACGATCTACGTGGCGGCGGCACGTAGCAGTCAGGGCCGGGTCTCATGGGGTTTTTACCCCCGCGGTTTGAATGGTGCTCACTATTTACGTAGCGGCGGCAGGTAGCTGCCAGAGACCTGTCGCAGGTTTTACCCGCGCAGTTCGGTACTTGGTACTGGCGATCTGTTGATTAACGTGGCGGCAGGTAGCTGCCAGAGACCTGTCACAGGTTTTACCCGCGCAGTTCGGTACTTGGTACTGGCGATCTACTGATGCACGTAGCGGCCAGGACGCTGTCTCTTATGAGTTTTACCCGCACAGTTCGGTACTTGGTACTGGCGATCTGTTGATTAACGTGGCGGCAAGTAGCGGCCAGGACCCGGTCTCACGGGTTTACCCGCGCAGTTCGGTACTTGGTACTGGCGATCTACTGATTAACGTGGCGACACATAGCGGCCAGGACGCTCTCTCTTATGAGTTTTTACCCGCACAGTTCGGTACTTGGTACTGGCGATCTATTGATTAACGTGGCGGCAAGTAGCGACCAGGACACTGTCTCTTATGAGTTTTACCCGTGCAGTTTGAAAGGTGCTGGGATCTAGGTGGCGGCACTTAGCGGCCAGGACCCGGTCTCACGGGAAACCCGCCGCAGTTTGAAAGGTGCTGGCGATCTACTTGGCGGTCAGGGCAGGTCTCATGGGGTTTTACCGGGAAGTTTGAAAGGTGCTCGCGATCTACCTGGCGGCCAGGACCTGGTCCCAAGGGTTTTACCCGCGCAGTTTGAAAGGTGCTCGCGATCTACCTGGCGTCCAGGACCTGGTCCCAAGGGTTTTACCCGCGCAGTTTGAAAGGTGCTCGCCATCTACCTGGCGGCCAGGACCTGGTCCCAAGGGTTTTACCCGCGCAGTTTGAAAGGTGCTCGCCATCTACCTGGCGGCCAGGACCCGGTCTCAAGGGTTTTACCCACGCAGTTTGAAAGGTGCTCGCGATCTACCTGGCGGCACTTAGCGGCGGGGACCGGTGTCTTTAGGCTTTACCCCTGCAGTTTGAATGGTGCTCACGACTTGATAGCTCCATTGAACCTAGCGCTGCCCAAAGTCCTTTTCCCTCGGACCTAGACCAGAACAATGGTGAGATCTGTTATTGCGACCTTGGTTGGCATCCCAAACTCTCAGTCTTGGCTCCTTAGATGAGGCATTTCCAGAATAGTTAGGGAATTATGGAAACAGCCTCACCATTGGTTGGTGAGCACGTGATGCAGTTGTTTGATTGATTGCTGAGGGGGGTCGGGCTGGGGTTTTCCGGGAATAACCACTCCATCTGGAAAGATGAGGGCAAACATCCTGGGGGTGCTGAGGCCAGAGCTAGGTTTGAAAGGTCAAGAGTTAGGCTCCAAGGTGGGAGCAGGGCACTGGCCTGAGTGGAGAGCAGGAAAAGCAAAAGCCTAGAGGGGTGAAGTAAGTCTAGCTCTTGGAGGCAAATAATTTGGACGGGGGAAGCGGAGGAGAAAAGGCTAGAGAGTCAGGTTATGAAGGTCTTATATGCCACGCTAAGGAATTTGGACCGGTCCTATGGGCATTGGTGAGCTTTAGGGCAATGTTAAGCAGGGCAGTGCTGTAATCAGATTTGCGCTTTTTTGGCATCATTGTAGTCACTGTACAGAGGAAGGAGAAATGAGGTGGTGAGCTCATTTGGAAGTTGTCAGAGGGGCTAGATGTCGGGCTGAAGAGGGACGGGGAAAAGTTACTTTGTGTGCTCAAAAGACTGCAGGACCCCTCCTTTTCCGGCCTTTGACTATCTTTTTTTTTTTTAATATATTTTATTGACTTTTTACAGAGAAGAAGGGAGAGGGATAGAGAGTTAGAAACATCAATGAGAGAAGAGAGATCAATCAGCTGCCTCCTGCACGCCCCCCAGTGGGGATGTGCCTGCAACCAAGATACATGCCCTTGACCAGAATCGAACCTGGGACCCTTGAGTCCGCAGGCTGACGCTCTATCCACTGAGCCAAACCGGTTCGGCCGGCCTTTGACTATCTTGCTAGCACATTGTTACTGCAGCCATACCAAGAGTATGGAGGACATTAGTTCCAAAGGAGCTTGGTGCCTTTGTAGGTGGGCTGACAGAGGAAGTGGATGGCAAAATTCTTTATGCAGCATTTACTTTTTTTGGAGACATCACAGATATTCAGATTCCACTGGAATATGGAACAGATGAGTCTTTCCAATGTCTCTCATGTTTAGATTCCTAATGAGAATCCAGCTCTGCTACTAACTTTGTGTATGACTCAAACTGTCTGAGTTCTTCAGGGAAAGAGCTTGAGGAGAACATTAAGTCATGTGCATTCACTGTAATTTGGTATGTACTGAAGTTAGGGAGGGAGTCACTGATCTTGGTGATGGAAAAGACATGTTCTAAGGACCACGAAGCCAAGATGGTGGGATGGCTGTAGGCTGAAATGTACAGAGATTGACAATTTGTCAGATTTGAAGAAAGGCTTTCTCCACATTGGAACCTGTGATTTCTGATTATTTAACTTATAAACTATATAGTAAGAATCAGTAAGAAGATGGTTTTTCTTAAAAAGTCTGGTTATTGTCTCACACTTCCTGGTAGCTGAAACCCACCACATCTTTTTTTTTTATAACTAAAAATTGGTAAATTTTTATTGATTCATAAAGTATACAGTATAAGTTATGTATGGAATAGCACATTGGGTAAATGGCCTCCACTGCTTTGCTGGCACATAGGCAAAGCTGTGGTCTTTTTTTTTTTTTTTTTTAACGTAATGTGTATTCTTTATTTATTAGAAACAAATCTCTACATAAATCATAGCTAATCAATTGTTTTATTAAAATCCTCTACCCTTACATATTTTCAATTTTCTTGAACTGACAATTTCTGGGAGAATTATGATAAAAATGTCCCTCTGTGATGTGATTTGCCAATTTCTCTTTGTATTTCTATAAGTTGCTGCTTTAAAGATTTCCATGTTATGTTGCTAAGTGCATAAAGGTTTATGAGTGCTTTATCTTCTTAGTAGATATCTTTTATCAATGTGAAATATTCCTCTTTGTTCCTTTAAAAAGTGTTTTATCTTACATAGCACATGGTCTGAAATTTATATTGCTGAAACTCCTTTTTATTAGGCCTCCCCAGGAACATCTTTATTTTTCAACTTCAAGGTCCTTTTGAATACATAGTCTTGCAATATCCCCATCTGCTGCAGCAGTTCCTTGATGTGATCATTTTGGACATAACCACCACATCTTCTGACCAGATTTCCCTTCTTGGCAGCTGTGATTTCAATATGTTTTTTGTTTGTTTGTTTTTTCATTTTAGAGCGAGAGGAAGAAGAGGGAGAGAGAAACATCGCTCAGCTATGGGGGCCGATCCCGCAACCTTGGGCATGTGTTCTGATGGGGAATCAAGGTAGCAACCTGTAGGTGCACAAGAGGATGCCCAACCAACTGAGCCACACTGGCCAGGGCACTGACAGCTGTGTTCTTAAAAAGCAGACGGAAGCTCAGCCTCAACAATGGAGCCTTGGCCTCTGGTCACCTGGGTGAGTTTTTCTTCAGTTGGTATCACAGTTACGGTGCCATGGTTCTAATTGATCCATGGTTGTTATTTTTTAAGATAAGAGTTTTAGACCCTGCTCTGCCACTTTGTGTGTCACTCTTAAACTCTTTGAGCCTTAAGTTCTTCAATTCTTTTATTTTTATTTTTATATGAGCGTTTATTCCAATAATGCTGGCAGTATGGGAGAGCAGCAAGTCATCCACAAAAACCTTTCAATTCTTTTAAAAATATATACATGTTTTTTATTGATTTCAGAGAGTAAAGGAGAAAGAGATAGAAACATCAATGATGAGAGAAGCTCAAGCCCACAACCTCGGACATATGCCCTGACCAGGAATTGAATCTCAATCTTCTGGTTCATAAGTTGATGCTCAACCACTGAGCCACACCAGCTGGGCAAGTTCTTCAATTCTTCAATAAAATGGTAAGGCTGGCTTTTTTTTTTCTTTTAATTTATTGATTTTTTTACAGAGAGGAAGGGAGAGAGGGATAGAGAGTTAGAAACATCGATCAGCTGCCTCCTGCAAACTCCCCACTGGGGATGTGCCCACAACCAAGGTACATGCCCTTAACCGGAATCAAACCGGGGACCCTTGAGTCCGCGGGCTCTATCCACTGAGCCAAACCGGTTAGGGCAGTAAGGCTGGCTTTTGGGGCCCTTTCTACCCCTGCATTCTATAAATTAGTAGCTCCTATTGTTCTTGCTCTCCGTCAACTGAAATAGCTCTGCTCCCTTCTTAAGTAGTCACCTCACTCAGTGGTGAGATCAGTGCTCAGTATATAGTTAATGCTCAATTGATAGATCAACATTTTTTCCTACTTTCTATGTCTTGTAAACAAAGGTTATCAAAATGCTTGGAAGTGGGGGGTGGGTAAGAGATCAACCGAAGGACTTGTATGCATGCATATAAGCATAATGAATGGACACACGACACTGGGGGGTATGGGAGGCTAGGGGAAGGTCAAGGGGAGAAAAAAAAGGAGACATATATAATACTCCTTGTAATACTTTAAGCAATAAAACAAAAAAAATGCTTGGAAGTAACTTTAAGGCTTAAATTGTGTAGTGGTAGACTTGGATACTACATAGCTTAAAATTTTTAGCTATATTGACATAAACAAAATTACTTTAATATTTCTGGAAGCATTGTTAACTAAACCAAGGAAAATCTGAAAATTTGTTTTTCACTTTTAAATGATATCAGGACATGCCCTGCTTCCTCCTCTTGTCCACATAATTAACTACCTATCTCTGCTATTGTAGAAAAGCACCAGGGATTTGCTGTTGTTGAATTAGAGTTGGCAGAGTTAAGTTTCGCTGTTCATTATTTGATTAGTGTTACTGTTGTCATTGGTTACAAAGGGTGCCACTCTCCATTTGGGTGGGTAGAGTAGATTCCTGGGGCTGCCATAACAAATTACCACAAACATAGTGACTAAAACAATAGAAATTTATTCTCACAGCTCTGGAGGTTAGAAATCTGAAATCAAAGTATTGTCAGGGCCATGCTCTCTCTGAATATTCTAGGAAAAATTCTTTCCTTCCTGGCTTCTGGTGGCTCCTGGCCATCCTTGGCACTCTATGGCTTGTAACTGCATCACTCCAATCTCTGCACCAGTCTTCACGTGGCCTTCTTCCCTGTGTGTGTGTGTGTGTGTGTGTGTGTGTGTGTCTGTCTGTCTTCCCTCTTAAAAAAATTTTGAGAGAGAAACATTGATATGAGAGTGAAACATCAGTCAGCTGCCTCCTATATGCCCCCTACAGTGGATCAAGCCTGCAACCCAAGCAATGTGCTCTGACAGGGAATAGAACTGGAAATCTTTCTGTGCCCTGGCTCGTGCCCAACCAACTGAACCTCATCAGCCAGGGCTTTGCCTTCTCTTCTTATAAGGACGCTACTCACTGGCTTTAGGGCCCACCCTAGTCCAGTAGGACCTCATCTTAACTAATTACATCTGCAAAGACCCTAATTCTAAACAGGGTCACATTTTGAGGTCCATGTGAAATTTGGCTTGTGGTGACAGTTGCCAAAAGGTAGGAAATTCCGGCTAAAAGTTCCCCTCATGTAGTCAGAATGCGGAAGACAGGTCCTGCAGAGCCCTGGGCCTTCTGACCTGGCATTTCTAGTTCCTGTTTCCTGTGTGTCTTCTCTGTTTCCATCACTGGGAACACGGCTGTATACCACCAGCTCTAACAAGCAGTTAGTATATGTTCTCTGTTAAATATATACATACCATCCAGGCAGTTAGGAAGGGAAAATATGTCTTTTCTCCTGTGCTTGAGTTACTGAGTTTATTTAAGTGCCAGCTACAAGAAGAGCTGAACTGCAGACATGAGCTTCGGGGAGAGGGCAGGGTGCAGCAGCCACTGATGGAGGGCGGAGCACCTTCGCTTAGCGCTGAGCTGTTCCTGGTGCTTAGTCACAGGACCCTCCTGTACAGGCTGTGCTTCTAGTTTCCATAGTCAAGGTTATATAGGAACAAATTTGTCATTATTTGAAAGTGTCACTATGAACTATTTATAAAATTAATTCTTATTTAGATAGCTCCCCATTTAACATTTGAATGAGTACCAGCCATCTTTGTTGACCCATCCTTCCCTGACTGTTCTGTATCTACATTGGAGGTCAGGAACCTACAGATGATGGGCCGGCGCCATCTGCAGCTGTTGTTGTGTGGCCTGTGAGCTAAATGGCTTCTATATTTTTAAAGGTTTGTGTGTGGATGTGACCCGCGCCCCTTCCCCGGTGCGTTATTGTTCGCCCAGGGAGGTCAGCCTGGCGGCACTGGCGCCACTGGCCCCCCTAGGGGCGCCCCACTGAAGACACTCCTCTCCGCCGCCCCCCTCTCTCTCTGCGGGGGAAGAAGAGGGAGAAAGAGGGGGAACTGGGGAATTCTCCTCTTCCTCCCTTCCTCCTCCCCCCGGGCGGTGTCAACAACCGCGATTCGGGCTCGTGCCGCCCCCGACGCGCCATCAACGGGGGAACCCGGGAGGT
>NW_005871308.1:159366-172833 GCF_000147115.1 Myotis lucifugus
CTTATGCCACTCCAGAGGGAAGTCACAGATGTGGATGCGCAAGATACAGTACGAGACGGGCAGTGACTTTTTGAGAGAGTAGTATCCATCGCGATGCAGGCGTTAACCAAATACCTTTCCTACGTGCCCGTGCCAGGAATCAAGCCTCCAGGCCACGTGTGTGCTCCGACTGGATATCCTGGATATCGAAGCCACTATGCGCTGCATAGGGTGGCACTCAACCAACCGGATGACCACGACGAGCTGGAAACCTTTTTCATTTGGGTTAGGCCAAATGGGCGTGCTGCTGAAGTGGCTGATATGCAAGTTGCTCGCAGTGTAAACGCCAAGCAGCCATCAGAGACGGAAAAGAAAAATGAAGAGTCAAAGAAAAACAACTAGAATCAAAGTCAGATGCTAAAGCAGTGCAAAACAGTATGCCATGATGGGAAGGAAGCTGATGAAGGAGCCTGGGAAACTAAAATTAGTCACAGAGACAAATGAAAGCAACGTAAACCTGATAAGGTGTAGACTGGTTCTGGTTCATTGGATTCAGCTCTCCCTGGGATAGGAAATACCATCACAGTTACCACCAAGCAATTTACAACTGCATCATTTCGTGTTGGTGAATCTCATCTAAATGTTTGAGTTAGCAACTTTAAGTCTGGAAAAGAAGATCCTAAACTTCAGGTTTCTTCAGGATTGAATGAAAACCTCAGTGTAAATGGAGGAGACTGCAATGAAAAGTCTATAAAACTCACCTCTCAGATAATGGCAGGTGAAGAGAAGTGGAACTCTGTTTCTTCTACTTCTGCAGATGAGAAAAACAGCCATCTGCTTGGGGTCAAGGCACGAGCTGCTAATGCGAATGGAAAAGACTATGGAAGGAGTTGGAGTGACCAATATTTTCTGACATTGCTGCTTGGTCTAGTGTGGATAGGGGAATGAATACCTCTGAACACAATTCTGCTTCTCTTGCATCTCTCACACTTAGCTGTTTTTGTGTCTGTGTCTACTGCTGAGCCAGTTTCTCAGTCTACGATTACTGATGATCAAAAAGTTTCAGATGATGATAAAGAAAAGGAAGAGGATGTTCTTTCAACCAGGAAATCTAAAAAGAAAAAGAAGCAGCAAGGTGACGATAACTCTCCTGCACAGGACCCAGAAGAATTAGAAAAAGAGATTAGGGAAGAGCTTCCAGTGAATACATCTAAAGTCCGTCCAAAATAGGAAAAAGCTTTTTCTTAGAAAACCATAAGCACTAGAGATCCAGTAGAAGCACTCGTCAAAAATAACCATCCTATCAAGACTTGTCCACCTGCTGTTTCTACCGATCCATTGTTAACTTTATCAAAAAGTGATTCTGACAAGAGCTCTTCCCAAGTGGCACCTATGCTACAAGAGTCAGATAAATCCAAGTCAAATACTAAGTTCACAAACCAAGTTTGGAACTAGCTGGGAATCTCCAAACAAATGAAGAAGAAGAAAGCCAGGCGGGAAACATGAATTTTCTTTTTCTGAATAGGACATGTGTTTACAGACATTGTCTTGAAGATTATGCTGTGTTTGTAGTAATTTGTGAACATGTACAGAGTTATGTAAATTTAAACCAATTTTTAAGACAAAAATGGAATCAAAGGACAGTTAATTTATGAAATTAAGAGGTCAGCAGAATATACTACAGACAGTCCTCGGGTTATGTTGAACTCGAGACGGACGTTGTTTTCATGGTTACGGTGCCATCTCCCATTTATTTATTTAAAAAAAAGTTCTGTCATTTCGACATATGTACATATGTGCTTTGTTTTTTATTATTTATTTACCACAAGTAAAGGTCAGGAATTGTTATTTTTAAAATTTTTTTACTGTTTCATTTTATTACTGCTGTGTATGTGCTCCATGTGAGTGATGTAGGTGCTTATGTAAGTGGGTTCAGACTTATGGCGAAAAATTGTGTTACATTGGGCCATAGGAATGGATTTCCGACGTCACCTGAGGACCTACTGTACATTGCTGAAAGACACTTGGGAAATTCTTTTCAATTTAATGAGAACATTCTTAATTCAAGAATATTATCCTGGTTTACAACAGATTGTGCCCTATTTCATCTGCAACTGAAGAATAAAGGATTCTGATTAGAGAGGGTTGCCTACAAATTCATAGGCAACTTCTTGGACTTTATGCATGGAACTTATATCATTTGAATCTGTTTTATGCTTAAAGTGCTTTGATCAAATGCATAATCTGCCATATCTTTACATATTTGTTGGTAGCAATGTGTATTAAAGAAATCACACGTGCAAAAAAATAAAATAAAAATAAAATAAAAGAGTGTGTGTGTGTGAGTGGGGGGGGGCAGGGGGTAGGGTGGGCGGGATATGTAGCAGAGACTATGTGGCCTGCAAAGCTTAAAATATTTAATCTCTAACCCTTTTCAGAAAGTTTGTTAACCTTTAGTCTAGGGCAGTGATTTTCAACTGGTGTGCTGCAAGGATTTTTAAAACATGCAGTACCTGACTATTTAGTCAGGGGTGCTGACCCAATTTCCCTTAGAGCAGTGGTTCTCAACGTTGGCTGCACATTAGAATCACCTGGGAATCTTTTTAAAATCCTGATTTCTGGGCCTCATCCTCTGGAAATTCTGTTTCTTTGTTATGGGGTGGGGCCACAACATTAGTAACAAACAGAATTTCCAGAGGATGAGGCCCAGAAATCAGGATTTTAAAACGATTCCCAGGTGATTCTAATGTGCAGCCAAGGTTGAGAACCACTGCCTTAGATTGTCAAAGAATGACAGCAGCCAATACAATAGCCGTCCTGTGTGAATGAATAAAACAATTTTTGTCAGATCAACAAAAATTTTTTTTCTTGGTGTGTAGCAGAATTTTAGTAATAGTTTATATGTGCCATGAGATAAAAAGGTTGAAAGTCACTGCTCTAGGGCAATAGAGTATAAATTGATTGCAAGTTAAAATTATGAATCTTGCATAAGAGGCAGGATTTCATGAAATATCTAAAAGTGTTATGGAAAACTGCTGTTTTGGGCTCTAGTTTAAAAAGTGAGACTTGCCCTAACCCAGTGGTAGGCAAACCGTGGCTCGTGAGCCACATGCGGCTCTTTGGCCCCTTGAGTGTGGCTCTTCCACAAAATATCACGTGCGGGCGTGCATGTACAGTGTGATTGAAACTTCGTGGCCCATGCACAGAAGTCGGTTTTCGGCCTGGGCGAGTCTATTTTGAAGAAGTGGGTGTTGGTCGGTCGGTCGGTCGGGTGATGGGAGATGTGGTGCAGGCAGCCGCTGGATACGCAGCGAGGAGGGAGGTACATTGTTTTGAGGTATGTTCGCTGAGGTCGACTCCTTCCAACTCTCCCATCCACACTCTGTATGCAAGACGAGTGTGGATGGGAGAGTTGGAAGGGGTCAACCTCAGCGAACGTACCTCGAGGACGTTTTTAGCAAAGGCCAGCTTAGGAGTACCCTAATTAAGTTAATAACAATGTACCTACCTATATAGTTTAAGTTTAAAAAATTTGGCTCTCAAAAGAAATTTCAATCGTTGAACTGTTGATATTTGGCTCTGTTGACTAATGAGTTTGCCGACCACTGGCCTAACTGGTTTGTCTCAGTGGATAGAGCGATGGCCTGCAGACTGAAAGGTCCCAGGTTCGATTCTGGTCAAGGGCATGTACCTTGGTTGCGGGCACATCCCCAGTAGGAGGTATGCAGGAGGCAGCTGATCAATGTTTCTAACTATCCTCTCTTCCTCTGTAAAATATCAACAAAATATATTTTTTTAAAAGGTGAGGCTCTTTTTTAAAAATATATATTTTTATTGCTTTCAGAGAGGAAGGGAGAGGGAGAAAGAGCTAGAAATGTCAAGGATGAGAGAAAATCATTGATTGGCTGCCTCCTGCACGCCCCCTACTGGGGATTTAGCCCACAACCTGGGCATGTGCCTTTGACCAGAATTGAAACCAGTCTGTAGGCTGACACTCTATCCATGGAGCCAAACCAGCCAAGGCAGAAAATGAGGCTCTTTTGAGCCATTAAAAAGTGACCCTCTTGTGAAGTTAACCCAATTAACAACCAAGGAATAGAATACCTACAGGATTATGACAGGTTGGGTGCTTCAGAAGAAATGAATTCCTATTACTATTCAAACAAATCACCACAATTTGGGTGGTTTACACAATACAAGTGTGTTACCTTATAGTTCCAGACATCGGAAGTCCAAAATGGGTCTCACCACGTTACAGTCAAGGTGTCGGCAGGGCTGTGTTCCTTCTGGAGGCTCCAGGGGAGAACCTGTTTCTTTGCCTTTTCCAGCCTCTATTGATTGGCCACATTCCTTCGCTGTGGGCCCTTCCATCTTCAAACCAGCAAGGGCCAGGCAAGTCTTTCTCACTGTGTGTCACTCTTTATTATCAGCTGGTAACCTTAATTCCATCGGTAACCTTAATTCCTTCTTGTCATATAATAAGCATATTCTCAGGTTTCAAGGATAGAATGTGGACAACGCGTTGAGGGGCATTATTTTGCCCACCACAAAACCCTTAAATGTTTGACCATTAAAAAAAAATCTTTAGGATCAATCTTTATGACTAAGTGTGAAATAAGGATGTCATTTCGTGCTGTCATTCAATTTTTTTAAAGTTGCTGGAAATAAAAATAGCACTTTATTCATCTTTGTTTCTAAGCACAAGGGCAACCTAAATCTTATTAAAGAATCTTAATTCATGTTTTTTAATCTTTATGAAAGGGTCCAAAATAAACTCTTTTTAAAAAATATATTTTTATTGATTTCAGAGAGGAAGGGAGAGTGAGAGAGAAATAGAAACATCAATGATGAGAGAAAATCATTGATCTGCTACCTCCTACATACCCCCTCCTGGGTATGAGCCCACCCCCTGGGCATATACTCTGACCGGGAATTGAACTGTGACCTCCTGGTTCATAGGTCGATGCTCAACCACTGAGCCACACTGGCCGGGCAACAAACCCCCCCCCCCTTTTTAAATCTCTCTACTTGCCTTTTCTTAGTATCACTTATGTTTGTTCTGCAGGCTCCTATATTAGAAGGGACTTTTGTTATTTTTTAAGGGGCATTCTTACACCATTGGTTATAGTGAGCCATTTCTCAATACGCTTCTTTCCACTTAAGGAATTGAAATACAGCATGATAAGGATCATGCCAAAGCAAGAATCACTGGTTCCTCAGCTAGGAAACAAAATACACACTCAATTGCTTGACACTTTATTAAACACAAAGCAAGATTAAGCGTCTTGGCCTTCTTGGTAAGAGCCGAAGCTCGTGGCCCAGGGAGGGGACGACTGCACAGCTTTCCTCCTGGGGAAGATGCGCGCTCCCTGTAGCCTGTGTTGTGGGGAGGGGGAGGGTTGTGTCGGTTGCCACACCCCCAGCAGGGACCACTCCGGGCCTGGGCATGGCAGAGCATCTGCTCACCTTCCTGCTCTTCCTGTTACTGAGCGGCTCTTCTGACCTCTGATGTTGTCTTGGCTGTTCCCTGATCTGTTAACTCTCCCACCTTCATAGACACCAGACTTGAAGAGCCAGCTCTAAAGATTTTGGCTTGGGGTGCATTCCGAGTGAGAATGAAGGGTTCCATTGGAGGCCTGGCCTGAGGAGATGAGCAAGAAGTCGATGCCTCTTTGAAGAGTCTTTTTCTCTCAGGATCTTTATCTCCTGGTCAATGCTCTCAGTCTCCTCTAAGCTCCTACCAGTCCACCTTCGAGGTGAAGGAGGTACAACTCGTGAACACGCCAGCATCTGCTTCACCACTTTCCACAGCAGATTTCAGTGCAGACAACCCACACTCCTCCTCCTCCTCTGCTTGCGCCTCTGTTTTAGCCCATCCCTGAGGTGCCGTCGCCATGAGATTAGGGTGGGCCATTGAGCAGCTAGCAGTGTACCTTCAGTTGAGCTGTTCTTGGTTTTGGGCAACTCAAACTCTGCCACATGATAGGGTTGGCACTGAGTTAAGTAGTTTAAAAAGTGTTCTCGAGCCCACTGCAAGTTGTCTAGGCGCCTGCCAGGTTGGCTTGTGTCATGGCGAGCGCTCCCTGAAATGCTGGCACTTCGGGTCGGTGCAAGCAATCTCTTCCAAATCTTCATGTTGGCTGAACAAGTTGAGCTGCAGTAACATTTTGGCAGCCTTCTTAAGGAGGTGTAGTCCTTTCAACACCTTCTCTTGGATTACCCAGGAACTGCTGGGTTCAGCCGCTACTTCCACTTCGTCCGGAAACTTCTTGCTGATCGCCAACAGCTTGGGCAGAAGCAGAGCAGTAACCCGTCGTCTTCGGCTGCTGCCATCTTGGCGGAGGGCCCTGATCTCACTTATTCTTGAACAATGGGATATTCCATACTTCTCTCCGTGTTCTCTGTTACTCTTCCATGAAATGTATCTCTCAACAGTCAGCAATCCCAGTGTTTTCCAGTTCAGTGCTGATCTTGACTTTTAAGGTGGACTCAGTACTCGGTAACTGCATTCGTCCTTATCATTTCAGACCCGAAGACCATGTCAGCACAGACCTTCCTGTTGGGAGAAAGGAAGTGTATGGTGTCTCGGGGACTTTTTATGGTTAGTTTTGTGCTTAGCTTGTAGTTGGGAGAGGGGGTGCAGGCTCCTAGTTTGGAATTAATCGTAAGTCTCAGACTTCTTAGAAGTAAATGGCAGGCTGCCAGGTATTCTTTTAATCTAATGAGGTTTAAGGAGCTGATGTGTTATCGTCCTTTCAGAATGAATCTGAATTCTTTGGGAGAACAATTGGTGTCAATTTGACCAAACCAGTGATGGGGATTAAGGAAGGCTCTTCCAGACCAGGTGAGTGGGCCAACCACAGATTCCCTATCATGTCCCTAACGTTGGCCCCTTTGCATTTTCATCTCTGTCTTATTTCCTGCTGTGGTGGTAGTGTGTGCATGAATGGAGTGGTTTGTAGTAGGGAGAGAATGTGGCTCCTCCAGGGAAGTAATAGAGTCAGAGATTCTCAGCAAAGCCAGAGGCATTGTCCCCATCAAAGTCTTGCTTTTGGACACAGACACAGACATAGCTGTGCCCTTCCCGCCTTGACAAGCGTGGGACTTACTTTTGCTCTGCTTACTCCCTTTTTTTAAAAAATATATTTTTATTGATTTCAGGGAGTAAAGGAGAGGGTGAGAGAGAGAGAAACGTCAGTGATGAGAATCATTGATCGGCTGCCTCCTGTACGCCCCCTACTGGGGGTTGAGCTCGTAACCCGGCATGTGCCCTTGACCAGAATTGAATCCGGGACCCTTCAGTCCATAGGCTGACACTCTATCCACTGAACCAAACCAGCTAGGCCATCTTATTTCTTTTTTTAATCCTCACCCAAGGATATGTTGTGTGGTTTTTTGGTGGTTGTTTTTAATATATTTTTATTGATTTCAGAGAGGAAGGGAGAGGGAGAAAGTGAAAGAAACATCGTTGATGAGAGAGAATCATTGACCGGCTGCCTCCTGCAGGCCCCACACTGAGGATCGAACCTGCAACCCAGGCATATGTCCTAACCAGGAATCTAACTGTGACTTCCTGGTTCATAGGTCAACACTCAACCACTGAGCCACATTGGCCCGGCTGTTGTTTTTATTAATTTTAGAGAGAGGAAGGGAGAGAGAAATATTGATTGGTTGCCTCCCATATTTGCCCTGAGTGGGGACTCGAACCTGCAACCTTATTTTTATTTTTTCAGATTTTTAAAAAATGTTTTTATTGATTTCAGAGAGGAAGGTAGAGGGAGAGAGAGATAGAAATATCAATGATGAGAGAGAATCATTGATCGGCTGCCTCCTGTTATGCCCCTTACTGGGTATTGAGCCCACAACCAGGGCATGTGCCCTTGACCAGAATCAAACCCGGGACCCTTCAGTCCTCAGGCCGATGCTCTATCCACTGAGCCAAACCAGCCAGGGCCTGCAACCTTTATGGTGCACAGGACAATGCTCCAACTGAGCCACACTGGCCAGGGCTCAGCTTAGTCCCTCTTTACTGTCATCTGCCTCTGCTAAGACCTGACTTGAAGGCTTGACGTTTCCCAGTGACAACTCTCCTTGCTCTGGGAGTCCCTCAGAGGGAACTTCTGCCTGTGACAGAAGTTACACACATGCGTGTCTACTGTCTTCCTAATCCTGCCCTGGTTTCAGAGGCCCCTCCCCTCAGGCGCCGCTCTCCGGCCTGTCCATACACCATCCTGACCTTTGCTTCTCGGAATCATGCAGGGGCTCCTCTCCACCCTTTGACAGTGGTGTTTCTCTGAGTTCCTTCCTTAGCCCTCGGCTCCTCTCTCCACACTGTCCTTGGACAGTTTCAGCCACTTCTGTCCCGTGAGGTCATAGCCATTCAACGTTCTGGTCTCTCGTCCTAACCCTGACCTCCCTCCCAAGTTTCACGTATTTTTGCCTGCACGTCTCACAATCACCATAAACAAAGGCTTTCCCAGAGCCTCTCCTTTCACGCTGGTTGGCCTTCCCGGGCCTGACCTTGTTAATTTTGCTGTCTTCCGCATAGTTGCCCAAACCAGGAGCCTCGGTGTCATCTTAGCCCCTCACGATTTTTATCTGATGCATTGCCGTAGCCAGCTAATTTTATCTTTTACGTCTTCCGGAATCTCTCCCCTCCTGTTTGTTCCTGCCACATTTTCTTGGCTTATCCTCTGTCATCTCTCCTGTGAGTAATGACAGTAGCTGATCTCCGTGCCCCAGGCCTGTGTCCTATCCTCAGCAGCAGGGGGAGCTGCCTGAGGACAGATCTGATGATGTCGCTCTCAGCGTTCTAGGGTCCCTCATGACAGGATTGAGTCTGGGATAGGAGGGCTGCCATGTTTTTATTCTATGAAACAAGAGTTTGTAGTTTCCTATAAATCTTATGTTTTTGCATAAGCAGTTCCTTTGCCTAAGATGCCCTTTCCAACTTATTTGATCTGGTTAACTCCTACTCCCTGTCAGAACTGAGCTCAGTTGCTGCCTTCTCCAGAAAACTTTCCTAGTCCTCCAGTTGAGTTAGATAGTGTCCCTTCTGGGCTTCCGTAGAACCCTCTCTCCAAGCATTTACTGCTTTGTTTTGGCATTACTTACTGTTTACTCTATGTTCTAACTGCTTTACAAATATTTAATCCTATTGATAATCCTTTGAGATAAATACTATTATTATCCCCAATTCTAGGTGACAAAACGGGCCCAGTGAGGTCAAATAACTTGTTGAACATTACACAGCCTGTAAGTGGTGGATCTGAGATTTGAAGCCAGGCTGTATCAGTGTGGGATGTGTGTCCACACTGTCCTCAGTTGTGGACATCCCTTCCCCATTGCATAGCCAATTCTTCAAGGGCAGAACCTTATCAGACTTACCCCCAGTGCTTGGCCTGATAGTTCAGTACCCCTATGTTTTGTTGTATTGTTTTTTCTTTTTCAATATATTTTTACTGATTTCAGAGAGGAAGGGAGAAAGAGATAGAAACATCAGTGATGAGAGAGAATCAATCACCAGCTGCCTCCTGCATGCCCCCCACGGGAGATCACGCCTGCAACCCAGGCATATGCCCTAATCGGGAATCAAACCATGACCTCCTGGTTCATGGGTTGATGCTCAACCACTGAGCCACACAGGCCGGGCTCAATGCCTGTATGTTGACCTAGCTACACTACAAGGCGGTCAAAGACAATAGAGTTTTCTATATCAAACAAAGGGAGAGTTTGTAATGAATGTTTTATTTATCTAGTCAGCCTGGTCTGCTTGGAGCATAAAGCAAGGCCCAACCTCCTTCCTTGTCTTTGAGCACTGAGGCACAGGAAGGGGGCTGCCCTCCTTGGTCCCAGTGCAGCCAACCTGTGAATATGTAGGGTTAGGCAAGAGGGAGAGGTTAGCGTCTCTTTGACTGGAGTGAGGTGAGTGGGCTTGAGCTGGGGTGTGAAGTGTTGAGAGTTGTGTTGGGCCAGAACAGTGTTATACGTGACTGGAGGGAGGGTGAAGCAAGCCTACGTGTCTGGTCAGGTCGAGTGTGGTGAGTACGTTGCCTGCAGGGTGGGCTGGAATTAGTGCTGCAGTCTCCTATTGCTGATCCAGCGTGGTGCTATGGCCATGGCCTCTGCCTTCTGCAGCCGCAGTGGGGCCCAGGCCTCCCCTGTCGGCACCTCACTCCAGCCTGCTCCCTGCACTTGGGTTCTGGGTGTGTATTCAGAAGACTACTCGCTGTCCTGCTCTGGGAGTCAGGGAGTTCTCTCTAACCTAGCGATTTCTTTACCCAGGGAGAGGCCCTGCCAAAGAGGCCTTGTCAAACCCTCAGGTGTCCATGGACATCAAGACTGGGAGCAAGCCAACCAGCCGCATCCAGACACTCTTGCGCTCAGACGTTGTTTCCATGACAACAGGTGAGCAGGCTCCGGCGGAAGCTGCCGGCTGAGCAAGCTGAGGAGGAAGCTGCAGGAATCTGCACCCTGGGCACGATTTCTACCCGAGTGCGCGTGAGACATCTTAGGTCCCAGCAGCTGGAAACAAATAAGACAGGGCAGGTATTTTGAAGCTCTGTAAAGGCTTAGGACCATTAGAAAGAACAAGCAGTCAAAAGCTATAAAATATTTTAATTGCCATCTGGTTTAGTTTTATTGTGTGTTTTTAAAAATTATATACATACACATATAAAATAAGAATTCTGTAAGAATAGTACAAGGAACACTCATATGTCCTTTTTCCATTCATTAATTTGCTTTTTGCCCCTATACTTTATCATTTTATTATATACAAATGTTTACCTCCCCCCTCCTCCCCCGTGCCAGTTGAGAGGAAGTTGAAGACATGTCCTTTGACTCCTAAATAATTTAGTATGTCTTTCCTGAAAACAAGAATATTCCCTTACTAATCACAGTACAACTATCAAAATCAGGAAATATACTATCAATACAACCCTATTAACTAATCTTCAGCCCATATTCAAATTTCATCACTTATCCCAATATTTTCCTTGATAGTAATGTTAGCCGTTTTTCTTCCCAACAAAAATTTGCACATTGCACTCAGTGGTGAGTCTTGTAGTCTCTGTTTTCATTGTCTTTCGTGATGGTGACATCTTTGAAGAGGACAGGCCATTGTTTAAGGTCCTTTCTCAGTTTGTCGCTGGTCCTGCCTCAGGGTCAGATTTAGATGATGTATTTTGGCAGGAATGCCCCAGGAGCACGCTGTTTTCCTTGTTAGTGCATCTTATAAGGAAGTATATGGCGTCAGTTCCAATATTTGTGATGTTAGCTTTGATCAGTAGGTTAAGGAGATCTCTGCCAGGTTTTTCCAGTGAAAGTTACTATTTTTAAGGTTGTAAATTAAAAGCTAAAAAAATTTTCCCTCACTATCTGCAGCCATTTCCCAGAGGTAACTACTACTATTCACAGTTGTGTGTTAGATTTTCTTAAATGTTCATAATGATCCTTTTTACACATAATCCTTTTGTTTCAGTGTAGCCTTTTAAAAGATATTACAGTCATAATTGCACATAGTTTAAAGAAAATCATTCGAGGAGTTTAATTTAAAACATGACAGTCTTCTGCTCCCCAACACCATCATTTTTCGCAGGGCATCGGCTCACTTCCCTCTAATGCCCTTGTTCCCCCCCCCCCACTATTACTGACCAAAAACATACCTTGCGGTTTCCAAGTAGCCTCCAGGGGACAGTGTTTCCCTATTTCGAACCCCTGTCCTAGACAGTCCCATCCCCGGGGCTTTCCATCTTCTCTGAAAGTTACCCCCATATTTCAGTCCAGGCTGATCACCCCCAGCAGTTCTTGCTCTTCTCGCCAAACTCTTCCTCTCGCTCTTCCTGTTTCAGTCAGTGCCACCACCACATACCCGGCTGGTGAGTCAGCAACTTAGGACTCATCCTTGACCCTCCTCTCCGTCACCTGGTCCAGCCGCCCTTCACCTCCTCCACCACCACGGCCTTCGGAGCTTGCCTCCAGGCTGCTCTTGCCTCTGGTGGTCTAATATCGAGAGGTAGTCAGGGGGCCCTTCTGAATAGAAACCCAGTCACGTCATTCTGCTGACAGCCCTCCCGGCCGCATCGCCCAAAGGATCCATCCAGCAGGGCCAACCGAACTGGACCTGGCGCCTCCCCGCTCACCTCACCGCCCTGCTACTCCGCCTCTGCGTCCCCACCGCACTTGCCCCCACAGCTCACCCCTCAGGGTCCACAAGTGTGTTCCTCCTCCAGTTTCCAGGGTGCGCCCCTCACTTCCTTCAGGTGTCACACGTGTCACCTGGTCCCTGACCTGCCTCTCTATGGACTTCCCTACCATCTCGCCCTGTGGAGTCAGCTTCACCTTTCATCACACACTTACTGCCTGAAATTATACATTTATGTTTCTACTTGTTTGTTTTCTGTCTCCCTTCTGAGAATGCAGTCTCATTAGGTAGGATGTGGGCTTTCTTTTCACCACAGTGTCTGGAACAGTGGCTGATACATAGAAAACACACAATAAGTACTTGAATATTTAAAACATTCGCAGGCTGGTCTGTTAGGTGTGCGACACCCTGCTCTGCATTGAGAGTGGGGTGGGACATGGTCCATCCACAGGGGCACCGTGCCGAGGCCCAGCGGGCAGAGCGGCTTTTCTCACCACCACGCACCAGCTGCAGCGCCTCGTGCCGCAACGCCCTCAGCCCACCAACCTGGGCCTCTTAGACACACTCAGATGGCCCCTCCTCCAGGGAGCCTTTCCATGACAGTGCACCAGCATACGTCACACACACGTGCACATGCACACACACACGGTCCCTATGTGGCTGCCTCTGCGTCCGGTCCCTGCACAGGTGTCTGTGTCCCTGGCCTCACTCTGTCATGGCTGTCGGCACAGTTCTCTTCTCAGTGACTTTTTTTTTTTTTACAGAAGAATATTTTTTAATTTGTAAAGATCTTTTAAAAATTTTTTTAAATTGATTTTAGAGAGGAAAGGAGAGGGAGAGATAGAAACATTAATGATGAGAGAGAATCATTGATTGGCTGCCTCCTGTATGCCCCCTACTGGGGATTGAGCCAGCAACCCAGGCATGTGCCCTTGATCAGAATCAAACCTGGGACCCTTCAGTCCACAGGCTGACGCTCTATCCACTGAGCCAAACCAGCCAAGGCCTCAGTGATTCTTTTCCACTAGACTGAGCTCCCCCGGAGCTGGGACCATGCCCCCAGGCTCAGCACAGGTCTGGTTACAAAGTAGACAGGAAGTGTTTGTTGAGTGAATGGAGGGTTAAATCCGTATAAAGTGATTGAAACCCTGCTCACCGTTGCACTGCCGTCAGTTGAGGGGAAGAAAGACATCGCATGGTCTGTCCGTCCCAGCGTGGGCCTGGCTGAGGGGGCCGGGTGGAGGGACTGACTGCTCGTTCCCCCCCCCAGGCCTGCTCTCCATGGCCAACTCCGGCCCGAACACCAACGGCTCCCAGTTCTTCCTGACGTGTGACAAGACGGA
>NW_005871308.1:173052-181050 GCF_000147115.1 Myotis lucifugus
GCCTGGAGGGGGCCGGCTGCTCCAGAAGGAGGCTGCTCTGCTCGGCCTGGGAATGGGGGGGTGGGTGTCCCTGAGCCCCTTTAATCTTCACCCTCCCTCCCCATTTCTTCTCTTCTGTTCCGCCCGCAAAGGCGCAGGGTAGCAAGGACGGGAAGCCGAAGGAGAAGGTGATCATCTCTGACTGTGGGGAGTACGTGTGAGAGGCGCCTCCTCTGCACCATCCTCTGCACCGCTAACGGGGGTCTGTGCCGTGGCCTCGGGCTCAGCTTGGAGCAGCTCCTCTGCAGGCGCGGCCTGGCCTTCCCCTGGCTCTTCCAAGCACAGGCGCCACCCTCCCCACCGTGGACGGCCGTGGCCTTTCTCCTAGTAAAATAAACCCCAGTTCCTGTACGGCTGCCTGCTAGCCTGGTCCCAGCATTTCCGGAGGTTGCAGCCGTCACTGTCTGTCCTGCCCCTCCCCTGCTGCTCCCTCCTCCCCGGCTGTAGCAGAGGTCAGAGCAGGTGCAAAAGTGCCGCTGGCCTCTCTCCCCCTCCTGGTACCTGACAGGCGTGTTGGGTTAGCCAGACTGCAGTTCTGCTCTCACACCTGCTGGTCTTGAGTCTAATGGGTCCCCGTAGTCAGTCTTGGGCCCATTTACTGGTTCACTGAGCCACCGAGCCAGGGATCACAGCTGCTACCGCAGAGTACCAGGGCCCTTCTTTTGCCAGGCCCTGTGCCTGGTGCTGGGGACACGTAAGAAACAAGCCTTGTGCTCGCTTCAGCAGCCCATATACTAACAATGGAGCAATAAGAGGATTAGCAGGGCCCCTGCGCAAGGATGGCATGCAAATGCGTGAAGCAGTCCATATTTAAAAAAGAAAAAGAAGCCTTCTCCCCTCCCCCTGGAAACTGAAGTCTGGTGCCACGGTCTGTAGCCTGTGCGAGGCCGGCCTCACCCTGCACAATTGGGGCTGGCTAGGCCCCCTCACAGCCTCTCACGCTGAGGCTGAGCCCCAGAAACCTCCAGGGCTGCCACTGCTCCCGCTGCCTGTCAGTTGCTCTGAATCAAATCTCGACATTCAGAAACCGCTGTGCTGGATCTCATTTTGGGTTGAGATCAGGTTGAGCCTGGAGGGGAGGGGAGGAGAGGGGCCCACTGGCCCGTGGCCCCGTGGCCCAGGCCTGCTCCTGTAGAGGGATGGATGAGCCCACCTCTGGCATCGGGAGCTCGCTGCACGGCCCACAGTATTCCCAGCAGAGACCCTTGCTGCTTGGCCTAGGCGTCCCCTCACAGGCCGTCAGTCACAGCTGTCAGGACCGGCAGCAGGGAGGCCAGGAGAATGGCAGCCTTCAGGGCTGGGGTGACGAACTCGGCATGGCCAGTCTGGGTGTGACCTGCTGCTACATGGAGCAGGCTGGCCAGGCCCCAGGAGGGAGGGCTGGTCTCACAACCCTGAGAGACCAGGGAGAGGCTGTGGGGGACCTCGTCGCTCACTGGGCTTCCCTGGTGTCCTGGGAAGATGGGAACAGCAGACTGGCCAGGAGGCTGGTGGGCGGGACAATAGGGTGCTGGCTGCTCACCCCTGGGCTGTGCAGGGGCTTCCCCAGAAGTCACCCCAGGTCCACCATGACCCTTGTACAGGTGCTGACCCTGAGGTGAGGTGGCAGGGCCAGCCCAGAGACCGCAGGGGTGGTCTCTTCCCCTGTCCTCTGGGGAGGACCGCTGAGACCTGGTTTGTAAGAGAAAAAAGGCAGAAGTCTAGATGTGGAATGCTGCTTAAATTATGTTTTCAAAGAATATTTAATAATTTCAGAATATATCATAAATTGAATAAGATCACCAAGCAGTGCATAGAATATGATTCTTACTTTGTAAAATATCTGTATCTTATGTATAAAGACATACATGTGCCAATAAAAAAGACTGGAGGAATCATTAATGATAGTTTTCTCTGTGGTGGGGTTATGTGTGTTCATATCGTTTTTCATTTTCAAACATTTCCTCAGTGTACATGTAATAATATTTTCCTCAGCATACATGTCATATTTTCCTACGTGAGGGAAAACCTAGCAAAGGGAGGCAAATGGTTGCTCAAGGCTCCCAGAGTCATTCCCTTCAACGTCCCATGAGGCCGCAGGTGGACACCGCCGGTCACCGCTGGCCGGGGCTCCACAGGCAGGGGCGGTGCAAGGCCGCCCCTCACACCGAGAGATTACCCAGTTTAAAACAAAAATTACCAAGTTTAGATTTTTAGGGAGAGCACAGCTTTGAGGAGAATACACCAGCACCTCCAGGTGTCCAGGTGGTGACCTGAGACTCGGAAGAGTGAGTTGGAGTAGGCACACACGGAGGCCCACATTTACAAATTATTTTGAAATAATAATTTGGGTGAGCTGGGCGGGAAGGTTTACCTGGGCCCACCCCAACCCACAGGCACTGGCTGAGTTGGAACCACTAATAGATGCTACTCCCTGCACACACACGCTCAGATGTGCCAAGTGCGCTGTGCACAGCCTGGTCCCCATCACGGCCGTGCAAGGGCAGGCGCAATCCCTTTCTACAGGGGGGACCGCTAACGCAGGTTACGTAACGTAGTCAAATGAACAAGAGGCCGAGCCGGGATTTGCTGCCAGGTCTCCTGGTTACAGCCTCCTTTCCTGTGAAATTGTAGGGAATTTCTCGGGCACATTACCCACTTCCCCACAAACATGAAAGAGGAGAGCTGTGCCTGATAAGCTGGCATCGGCCAGGGCCGCGTCCGATTGCGAGGGGTGCTGAGAACAGCAGTTTCCCGCACGGAGCGGCCCCACTCGCCTGTCCTTTGCATCCTGTGTCAGCGTTTACGTGGCTGTCAGTGGGCCTGAGGCGCCCTCCCTTATTCATGATTCTGATGCGCAGCCTCAAATGTAACCTGGGTTGCCAGGCAACCAGACAAGGTGGCCTTGGTAACAGCGCTGCCACCTCTCCAGCTTTGTGTCTGTAACGTCTCCCTTCCCCGAGGCCTTTTCCATTGGATGTCGTTTGGTGGCCGCCTGGATGGCTGACGGTGCTGGAAGTCACAGGAAAGCCATGGCTGCTGTACTGTCGGCTCGACTGCGTGAAGGGATTCATGTCTCATTCCTGTTCCGCTGGGCGAGGCAGGCTGCATCTTTAAAACATTCATTTCACGCACTTTCCTGGCGCCCTTAACTGTGCCAAGTTACATGTGAGCACAGCAGAGACGAAATATTGACATGTTGGCAGTTTCCAGGCTCCCCCCCCTCCCCCCCGCCCTGGTGTTGGAAGGAGGGAGATGTTCAGTAGGTCCAGGTTTCATGTCCTTGGCCGCTGGGCACCTGGCTCTGAGATGAGGGGAGGGTGGCAGGCCCATCCTCTGGCTCCAAGGCCTTTGGCGATGAGAGTCCTATGGGTTCATGTCACAGAGGGGAGACAAGCCTGATCGGGAAGGGGACTGGTTCAGACAGCACGCAGGTCAGTGGCTGGCTGAGTTGGAACCAGAATACAGATCTGACATTCCTGCCAGTGCCTGGTCCGATCCCTGCCAGCCTGAGCTCAAAGCCCCCGGCGAATGGGGAGCTCCCTGCCTTCCAGACAGTCTGGGGCCACCCTGTATACATGGGAAGGGCCTCTTCCTCACCACTCACTCCCAGAATCCCTCCCAGTCCAGGGGTCGGGGCTGCAGCCCGGCCCAGCCTCCACCCCTGCCCCAGACCTGCTCTCCCGGAGCCTGCCCTCAGGGTGCAGCACGTCCTTGGGCACACGGGTCGTTCTGCCTCTGTGGCCCGTGCCTGTGGGTTGGGGTGGGCCCAGGATCTGCTATTAACGACACAGTATTTCAGGGTTCAGGCAGCTGGACTGTCTGCTCCAGCAGGTAAATTACAGGGTTAGCAAGTCAGAAATCAAATCAACACTCCCACTGCCTCGGCTGCTCCAAGGAGAACAGTGGTTTCCGGGAACCTTCCCACCCAGCTCACCCTAATTACTGCCTGTCACTCCCCTGGGACAGGGGCCTTTTTGTGGGCTCACAGGCCCCAAGAAACAGGACGGGGCTCCTGAGCAGACAGGGTGACGCAGACTTTGGTGACCAGCCTGTGTTTTGACAACTTATGGACACAACGGGTGCTGACAAGTCCCTACCCTGGCCCCACACCTGGCCGCAGGCTGCCCGGCGTTGCAGACACATCGCTCTGGGTGGAACAGATTGCTCCTTAGCAGGAGACGGCACAGTTTCAATTCACATGCCAACTCTAATGTGCTGGAAGCGGCTGCCTGAGTTCTGTGCTGATCATTTGAAATTCTATTCAGATTTGGTAGAAAACAGTATCAAGGTTGATTATTGATGCCTGTCATGCAGAAGAGAAAGGCACGTTATGTCATCTGTGCTGGGCACTGTCATCCTGGGCTACACAATGTGCGCTTGGCTCAGTAAAAAGATACTTTCCCACGGAGCTGAACTCCCGACGTTCAACACGATGACAGACAGATGGGTCAGTGAAGCCCCAAGATTGTTTGTTTCTCCAAAGGAAAAATTTCAATGCGCTGCGTGCTGAGAAAGTAGAGACAGAAGAGAAATGCCATTGGCCTGAGCCCTTCACCATGCTGCTCGTTCAGCTCTTTCTGGAGTTGCCCCACATGCCTCCCTATGGCCAGCAGTTTGGTAATTCAGATCTGAAAATATAGGGCACACAAGGCAAGTCCATGCTCTTTAACAAGTACCCAGAAATGCCTACTTTTCCCCCTGGGAAGGGTAGGCAACTGGAGATGGGCCAAACCCTGTCTACACACCCCCAAACCCTGCAATGGAGACTGGAGGACCTGAGCTGGCCACCTTGGGCTCCAGGTGCCTCTCAGGTCATTGCACACCTGCCCAAGACCAGGCCAGCAATGAGCAAGGGCAGGTCCTCAGATAGGACTTTTGTGCCGACCCCAAAGAGCCAGTCAGCACGTGCCCCTGGGGGACATGGCTGGGGCAGAACCCTGCCTGATGACTCCGCCCACCAGAACTGAATGCCAGAATCTATCACAACCTCAGGCAGGGGAGGGGCGCAGGGGCCTGGAAGGACCAGCTCTGGCAGGAAGGAGGAAGGGGCATGGACATGTTGATCTGAGGACTCTCTGTGCCAGTCCTGTCTGTGCTCTGGCTGGGTTTGAGGGCCTCAGCCTCTGGAGCGGGGCTGACCGCGGCGGGAGGCGCTGCAGCGGCCGGCGGGGCCTCAGTGGCAGCCGCAGGCCTTGACCACCATGTTGCGGTGTTTGCGCAGGATGACGTTGTTGCTGCTGTCATAGTAGAGCACGGAGGTGGCGCTCAGCTTGGTGGGCGCGCAGCACGCCTTGGGCACTGCGTCTGGCTTCATCAGGTGCACCTGGCCGGGGAGGGGGCGGCAGGCAGAGTGTGAGCACTGGGGCCTCCTCCAGGACCCGCCCAGCACCTGGCCTCCCGACCCCTCCCATCTCCAACCATAGCCAGCGCAGGTGTGATGTGAAAATCTGCTCTCCTTGACCCCTGCCCTGCCCCGGGCCCTTAGGGCACAGCCTGGGCACCTGTCAACTCCGTCACACCCACTCCCCTCAGACCTGAGGACCCTGCTGGTTCCCAGCACACAATGTGCCTGGTGGCAGGTGCCTATGCCTGAGGCCCCTGCAGTACCGCCCCCCCTCTAGAGCCCCTCCACTCTTCCCTCTTCTTGGCTTCTTTTAAAAAAAATGTTTTTATTGATTTCAAAGAGGAAGGGAAAGGGAGAGAGATAGAAACATCAATGATGAGAATCATTGATCAGCTGCCTCCTGCACACCCCCTACTGGGGATCGATCCCTCAACCGAGGCATGTGTCCTGACCAAGAATCAAAATGTGACCTCCTTCCTGGTTCATGGGTTGAGCTCAACCTCTGAGCCACACAGACCGGGCTTCTCTGGGCTTCTGCAATGACCCTGATCATGCCTTGTCCACTTCCTTGTGTCCACTTCCTTCCTGGCTCCCCCTCCTGGCTGATCACAAGAGGTTCATGGAGCAACTGGATAAGCCTCGGATTCCAGGTTCACCCCTGGGGGCTCAACACCGTCATTTCTCAAAGCGCTTTTCACCCTCCTCACAGCGTCTCAGGTGAGTCTGACTCTGGGCGATGAAGGAACAGCGCACACAGACCACGGGCGCGGGGGCAGGACGCGGACCAGGTGCGGTGAGCCCGCTCCCTCCGCCCGGACCGCTTCCCCGCCAAGGAAGAGCCTGACTGTGGAGCTATTTCGGCCTCCACACAAATATTTACCCTGCGACTTGGCAGGATGAGCCGAGTTAGCACTGGACGCCTGGTCAGGGCCCCACACCGGCGGCCCGAGCTCTGGGCCAGGAGAGGAAGGACACGGGCTTCCACCCGTGGGTGTTGGGGCCGCTCCGAGGGCCCAGGACCGCCCAGCCCTACGGGGGCTGCAGAACGGGGTGACACTTCCTGATGGGGGCCTGTCTGGCAGTCTGGTGCCTGTTCCCCCAAACCCCCGTGTCCCGGGAGCCCCAGCTCTGAGCCAGCCTGCCCGGAGGACTGTCAGCGGGCACTGGGCTGGCTTGGGGCCCAGAGCCTCTCTGCAGCCACTGGGGAGCCCAGGCCTCTGCGGGGATGTCAGCCAGACTGGACAGGGGGCCACCGCTCCCCAACTTCCCAGCCTCCACATGAGGTGTCTGGGCTTGGCATTCAAAGGCCCACGTGACAGGAACCAGGCAGCACCGCCCCGTGTGCCGGCCATGGGCTCTCAGTGGGGGAGCGGGGAGGGCCTTTCCGACCTGGGACCCGGGAGAGAGGTTGGGCCTCAGGGACCTGGCCTTTCTGAGAGGAGAGCCCTGTGCACAAGGGCTAGGGTGACTCTCCCGACTCCCCGTGAGGGTGGGGAGCACTCACGCCTGTCTCTCACCGCGTGTGCACGTGTCACTTGAGGTTTAACAACCCCATGCACACGGGCACACGTGTTCAGAGTGCCCAGGTGCCCAGGTGGATGCACGTCTGTTCTGTGTGGTGCATGTGTGTGTGTGTGTGCATGTGTGCGTGCACCAGCAGTGAGTCTGCATACGCAGCTGGCCACACAGGGACCTGCACCTGCACAGGTGTGAGAGTTTAACGACACGTGCACTCAGCCGTGCACCCAGCCAAGGTTCCACGTGAGAAGCTCCGAGACGGAGCAGGTGCCCCCATTCCCCTCCAGGCGGCCCTCCCCGGGCCCGGGCAGCACAGGCTGGTACTGACCAGGGACTGCACGATGGCGTGGTTGGTGGCGTTCATGCAGGAGTCCAGCGGGAAGGAGCACTCCCCCTCACAGTAATAGGCTGAGTAGCCTTGGGGGGCGATGACCCAATCCTGGGTGGGGAATGGAGAAGGTGAGTGCCACCATGTGGCCCCTCCCACTAGCACCTGTCACAGGAGGATTCAGGGCTGCCCCTCACCCTCCCTCCCTCAGCCTCAGGGACCTGTCACTCACCCTCGGCCCCTCCTGACCAGGCCCCCCCCAAAGCCTGGCGTCCACCCCAAGACCCTCAGCAGACAGGACTGGGAACAAGCCCTGTGGTCCTCGGGGTGGTCCTCCCGCTGCCCCACCCCCACACCTCCCGCAGCTGCTGTCACTGCAAAGGCTCAGAGGCTCGGCCACCCCAGCCTCGAGTTCCCTTTGTAGCGCTGACATTTTATGGCTCAGGATGCAGACTGTCTCCATTTTCACAGTTTTTACCAAAAAGCCAAAGTAACACATTCTCCTTTTAGAAAACTTGGGAAAACTCAGACGATACGAGGAAAAAAAATCCCTCTAAGTCTACCTCCTCCTGGGGAGACGCCTGACCTTTGGGGGATCGTCATGTAGGAGAGAAGGGGGAGGAGAAATTACCAGCCAGCCGAGGTCCTGGAAGCTGACGTAGAGCCCGTGCCGACGGCACACCTGCCGACCGTGGGAGCCGTGGGCGCCATCTGCGGGGACAGATGTGCGAGGTCTTTCCTGGCCCTGCTCTGTGCCGCGGCCACGGGGGCTCCAGGGCGGGACGCC
>NW_005871308.1:181812-204596 GCF_000147115.1 Myotis lucifugus
AGCAGCCGCTCCTCAGGGGCCTCACTGCCCGAGGGGCCGGATGGGGCTGGGGCTGGGGTTCGCCCTGAAAAACGTGACCATGAAGGGCTGTTTGGAGCGCGGTGCCCGTCGCCCCAGCAGACCAGCCAGGCCAGGATCCACGCTGTGCCCTGAGACAGAGAGGAGAGAGGCGGTCAGTGAGGGCAGAGGCTCTGCACGTGGGCACAGCAGCAGCTCTGCCAGGGCCTGACGTGGCCACCGTGCCTGCTTCCCTCATCTGAAGACCGGAGTCAAGTCCAGCCCCAGCCCCGGGCAGCGGGTCTGAAGGAGACCGTGGGAGGAGGGCCACTCGAACCCAGGGCCAGCACTGGTGATGTCACAGAGCCACACGGCGGCCCCCACCTCGGTCTGAGGACTCCCAGGCCTGAGTCTCCCTTCCCGCATCCTCCTGGGATGTTCCTGTGGGACCGATGACACCCAGCTGATTGGCGCAGCTCCAGGGCATGGCGGTGCTCACCTGCCCGAGAGCAGGCCTCACTGTTCCCTACGCCACAGACAGACACAGGCGCAGTGGGCGGACACACTGGACCACAGCCCCAGGGCCCGGGTTCACCCAGGTCGGTCTCATTCCAGAGCCCAAGTTCCTATCCACAGGCCCGGTTAGTGGCTACAAAAGAAAGGAGGGCTGTGGGCAGGGCATGACTGGGGCTCCGCCCTCGGAATAGCGAGGTCTGTAAACATGAATTTACCCACAGCCTTAAAGACTGAGGCCGCTGTGGAAACGCTCGTTTGCCTGCAATGTCCACTCCCCCAAGGCACCTCCTCCTGGCCTCTTCCTATTCCCACGTGACCTCGCGATGCTTTCACTGTCGCAGCAACATAACAACTGTAGGGAGACCTTAGAGAAAAAATGTCCCTCATCCACCACAATTCACTGAGAGATTAGCGTATCGCTAGACGTTTAGGCTGCTTCCTGGCTTTCATTAGAAAGAAGAGGATGAGATAGAACCTCTTCATTTTCTTTTGTGGAATGTTAGCAGGAGCGTGATTACAAACTCATTTTTGTTTCTCATAGTGACCACCATTCTACTTCCGAGTGCATTCCCCTCAGTGTTGCAACACGGACACGCACACACATGCACACCCATGTCTGCACATAAACACACAGGCATGCATCATCATGTACAGTGTGCAGACGCACACATACGTAGGCATATATACGTGTGCCATGAGCAGGTCTAACATGACCCCCATTAGACACCACAGGCCAAGGACATTGCCTGCCCCACCCACACGCCTGCTCAAAGGTCAGCTCTTAAACAGCTGTGCTTTAGACCTGGGTCCATGGGCCTCGGTGAATTGACACCTAATGAACCCTCAGACCAACCTTTGACCTATGACATCACCTGCCACAAAACAATGCTCTGGGCCCATCAGAGGCTCCACGCGGACTGAACCTGCTAGGACAGGAGGTTGAAGCTGCAGGCGCTGTTGCTGGAAGGAGCCCAGACAGAAGCCATTTGGGAGAGTTTGGGTCATGGCGAGTCGCCGTCAGGAGGACGCAGGGGAACCACGAGGACACAGGCCACAAGACCCATGGAAGCTCTGCGAGCAGAGGGGACAGGCCAGTGAGGCCAGGACAAGGCGGCCACGGAGCCACGAGCAGATGGGCGCCTGTCATCAGGTGGCACTGAGTGGAGCTCCACGGCCTGGCTGACGCAGGGGGACGCCTTGGGCCCAGCAGCCCCCAGCCTGTGTGTGCCGCTGCCCTGTCCCTGTTCCCTGGACAGCCCTGCCCACTGGGGCCTGAAGGACATGCCCGGGGGCTATCCTCACTGTGTGTTTTTCTTTATGCAACTGTCTGTTCGGGATCTTATTGGGGTGTCCTGGGTGCAGAGAGAAGGACACAGCAGATCAACCAGCAGCACCACTGAGGCAGCACGTCACCGAGGCAGCCTGTGGGGAGCCTGACTGAGATCCTGAAGCCGCTGATCCTCGGTTCCATTTCACAGAAGCAGAAACCAAGGCCCAGTGAGCAGCACCTGCTCAAGGCCCCAAGCAAGCTGCGACCAGCCAGGACAGTCCCACCCACCCCCAGCACACCCTGCAGAGGCAGGTCTGGGGGCAGGGGGCCGGACTAGGGGACTGACCCGTCTTTCGGACAGCCTAACCTGGGAGGCCTGGGCATGGAACCCCTGGCCCTCCTTCCAGAGCCCAGAGCTCCCCTCCCATCATCTTGAGCAGGGCTCCCTGCCTTCTCCTGGCTGTCTTCTTGGGGGCCCCTCGGCTGCCGGCGCTGACAGGCCCCTTTCCAGAAAGGCGGAGATGGGAGTTTGGGAGCCTCTGGGGCCCAGGTACCGCCTCTAGACCTGACCTGTGAGGCGCTGGCAGGCATGCCGTCCCCTTTGCAGTAGATGGGGTACTCGAGGCCGTGCCTGGAGCTGTGGGCCACGCAGGATGGAAGACGCTGCTCCTCTGAGCCGGGTGGGCCCATGGGACCTCTAGCCTCATCCATTTCCGAGTCGCCCCATCAGAGCCCAGATGCCTTGGCAGCTCCCCTGCCTGATCCTGTCCTAATTCATGCGCCTCCCCAGCTGTGCCGGGCCAAGCCTCTCCCCAGGCTTCCTTCTGCCCTGGGTGCCCCTGCAGCCCCTGCTCCATCTCAGCCTGAACTCATGGGTGTGACCCTGGTGCCACGTTGAAGGTCACTCGGATGCCTGGTCGAAACCCTGGAGGGCATCCTGGCTGTGGACCTGGTCTGCTTTGTCCCTTGGGCGCCTTCATCGCGTGAGGATGGGGAAGCTCAGTCCTTTCCCTCCTTTCTACTGCGTAACAGCCCTGTAACTTGTCGGCCCCTGGGAGCCTCTGCCTGTCCCACACTCCGCTGGGATGTTCCAGCTCCCAGGGCACATCTGCCCAGGAGCCCCCAAAGGTGTCTACTCCATCCCACCCACGCCCATATGGTCATGCCCCTGGCCTCTGCCCCCGACACCCCCAGGCTATGCCCTCGGTGAGCACTGCCTCCCACCGCTCCATCCCAGGACCTGTCCCTTCCTGGGGATGAGGCCCCTGCAAGGCCTCCCTGAAAGGCCATCCTTGACCAGCTGGAACTTCCTGCTCTTACCCAGGGGCTCATGTTGGTTGTGCGCCTCCTAGATCCATGCTTAGAAAGTGCAAGCTCCAAGTCGGGTTTTAACACCCCCCTCGGGCCCACCCCACCCCAAACACACACATACTAACTCACATTTTTCTAAGTCTTTGAGACTAAGGCTTCAGGATGAAATACCTCAAGCCCCTCTTGGATGACAAGAGAATATTAACAAGAGGCCAGGTCAGGCTCCACGACAGAGAGGGAGGACAGAGAGTCTGTTCAGGACACAGGAGCACTGAGTCACGGTGAGAAAACCCGTCTGTCCATCGGTCAGGTTTCTAGAACTCCTCCCGGCGTGAGCCACAGCCCTTGGCAACACACAGGGGGACTATGTATGGAGGAAACCCTGGCGGCACCAACAGCCTCTCCCCTGCAGGCCTCCCACGACCAGGTCACGTCCCACCGCGTGGTCCTCCTTTTCTTCTGGAGACACACTGAGCCACGCGGAGGAGGCGTGTGGGGAAGAGGAGGTGAGGCTACAGGAAACAAAATCCAGCCACAAAATGAAAGGCCGCAGCAGAAAAGTCAGAAGGGCCAAAGGAGAAAAGCTTTCATTTAGGCAGCATGTCTTCCCACCATGACCTGACATTTATTTATTGATTGGTTTTTAATGCCCCTAGCCCAGTGGTCGGCAAACTGCGGCTCTTTGGCCCCTTGAGTGTGACTCTTCTGCAAAATACCACGTGCGGGCGCGCAGGTACAATGCGATTGAAACTCCGTGGCCCATGTGCAGAAGTCGGTATTTTGTGGAAGAGCCACACTCAAGGGGCCAAAGAGCCGCATATGGCTCGCGAGCCGCAGTTTGCCGACCACTGCCCTAGCCGGTTTATAAATTGCATTATTATTACTGTTATTATTTTATTTAAATTTCTTTCTCAAAAATACATTCCTAAATATACAAACTATACAATCTTGTCATTTTAATGCTGGGTTTTTTTTTTTTTTGGTATTTTCTTCTTTTTTTTTTAAAAATAATAGAACCCAAACTAAAAAAAATCTTCATCTTCAAACCAGAGGAGCACTAGAGGACGTGGGACGCAGAACCTTCATATAACACCACATAAATAACGCGGCCAGTCTCTGCTCATGGGGTCCCCAGACCAGAGGAAATACTTTTCTGGAGCTCAGACGTCGTCTGCGGAGAGGGTGGGGATGCTCATCCGCGGCCGCGTGAAAAAGGCCATCTTCTCCCTGAAAGACTGCACTTCTGGGGGCTCCTGGCAGCTCTGGCCTCTGAGCCTGTGCACACCGTTGGCGGCCGCCCTCATCATCCCGTCTGTCTGCAGCTCACCTTTGTGCCCCGCGGTCCATCTGCCTCTCCAGCATCCTCAGCAGCGGGCGGAAGCGCTCGTCCTCCCGCAACCCCGGGGGGCAGCTTCTTCTCCCCGTGGCTCCGGGCTTGTTCGAGCTGCTCCTTGAGCTCCCTCGGCACCGAGATCTCCTGCGTCGGCTGGCTGTGCCAGGTCCGGGTGGCCTGCAGGTCTAACTCCAGGTCCAGCGAGGTGCGCATCAGGTGCTCGCGGTGCAGGGATTTGAAAGGTGAAGGCCGCTTCATGTGGACGCTGCGCCACTCCAGAGAGTTTCGAGCAAAAGGTGGCTTCTTGGGCAGCGTGGAGCTGTGGCTGTCACTCCGATTCAGCCGGCACACGGATTGGCGCTGGGGTCCAGGGGAGAAGGTCTCGGAGCGGATGATGGTGCTTCCTGGAAGAAATGGCGCTGGGGACGGCGTGCCCACCCGCCGGGCCTTGGGCCGCAGTGGGCCACGGGGCAGGGGTCTCTGTGTTGGTCTTTGTCCACCTTTACCGCCGGGCACGCTTCCGTATCTGGTGAGGATTTCTCAGCAAAACCTCCTCCTCTCCCTCCTCCGCTGCGGTCTCGTTGTCACTGGTCTCCTCCCCGAACCTCCAGCTGTCTCCCAGATCCTGCTCCTTCCCTCCGGCCTCTTCTCCAGCTCCACCGCTGTCTGTCCCAGCAGAGCGGACACGGCGTCCATGCTCTCAGGCCCGGGGGTGGGGGCCCGGGCTCCCCCTGGCTCGCCCTGGCTTGGGTTCCCTGCTCTGTTGCTTCAAGTATTTGTAGTTCAGGAGGTTGTACCAGCGAGTGGACCTCTCCCCAGGCCGGCACACCTCAGCCAGGCTGATCTGGGCGCCTCCCAGGCAATCCTCCGGATGGCTCTGGTCAGTGGTACAGACGTCGGCTCTTAAGGTCTTCTGGTGAAGGGCTGGGTAGGACATGGACACCGGGAACACCTCATTGAACACGAGGGCATCCGAGGCGTCCGAGGCCCGTCCGGAACTGGCAGGTGGTGCTTCCGGAGCAGGGAAGGACGGCCACACGGATGCTCACTTTCTGGTCCTGCTGCAGCAACAGGGCAGAGAGGTTACTCAGCTGGACGATTAGTCTTGCAAACTGCTTATTCTTCTCGTCATACTGCAGGGCAACCCGAACCCGGGTTGCTCTCACCACGTCTGGCTCCTCACTGTCAAACACAGGGCCTTCTGACGCACCGAGTCTGGAAGGCACGCGGGAAAGAGAGGCCTCAGAATCCCTCGCAGCGACCTGGGCTCTGTCCGGGAAGGTGTGGTCGCTTCTCTGCACGGAAGCCTCATACACGCCACTGTCCCCGGCCACGGATTCATCCGACTCAGCAGCCGAGACGCACGCCACTTTGAGGCTACACCCCTGGGCCGTATTCACAGCTTGGCCCAACTGCTTGCCCTCCATTCCAGGTTCCTCCAGCTGGTACCTCTCCCGCTGCCACTGCCAAGGCTCAGTTCACAGAGTGGCACTCAGCTCCGGATCTTCAAACTCTAGGGGGCTCAGGAAGGCGTCTCCAGCCAGGAGGGGGTCATCGATGAGAGGGGAGCAGGGTGGGGATGGGGAGGAGAGGGAGGAGTGTGGAGACAGAGAAGTCATGGACTTCAGGGTGCCTGTCAGGGAGCTCAGGGCCTGCAGGCGGCCGCCCCCCTCATCCCTCTGGGTCTTGGCCACCTCGTCCTGGTGGATGGTGGTGATGTAGCCCGAGGTCCGGAAGCCCGTGGCCCCCTCCAGGAGCAGGAGCAGGAACTCCACCTTACTCTGCAATTCCGAGT
Organism: Myotis lucifugus; assembly: GCF_000147115.1. Taxonomy (NCBI): domain Eukaryota; kingdom Metazoa; phylum Chordata; class Mammalia; order Chiroptera; family Vespertilionidae; genus Myotis; species Myotis lucifugus. Next base: position 188,035 of record NW_005871308.1, read on the forward strand.
CCAGCTGCTCGACGGGGTCATAGTAGAGGTCAGTGAAGCTGGCGGAGGTGGAGGAGTCCAGGCTGGAGGCAGCCAGGGAGCCCGGGCTGCTGCCAGAGGACAGGGACTGCATGCTGCTCCAGAGGCTTTTCAGCTGGGAATGCAGAGCTGCCACCTGCTGGGTGGCTTCCTCCAGTTCTCTCACCAGCTGGTTCCTCTTACTGTTTAACTTCAACCTCTCGGTCAGCGCCTTGCTCTGGGTGTCCCGGGCTGCCTGCAGGTCCTTCTCCAGCCGCTTGCGGGCCATCTCCAGCGGCTCCACCTCGCCCTGCTGATGAAGGGCTGATGAAGCGCATCTCCTTCAGCAGCTCCTCCTTCTCACCGATGAGGATCAGCCGGTCCCTCTCCGAGTCCAGCACTCCAGGCCAGGCCCACTGTCCAGCTTGGCCAGCTGGATCTTCAGGTTGGCGATCCTCCTCTTAGCCTCTTCGTACCGAAGGCGCAATCGGACCTTCTCTGCCAACTGATTGTGGCTGCTGGTACCGAAACTCCCCGAGATGTCCGTCTGGGAGTTCATGTCCAGGTACTGCTTTGCCAGCGAGAAACCGGAACTCTCTAGAGAGCTGCTGCTGGACCACAGGTCAGAGTGGGACCTTCTGTCGGTCCGGAAGCCGTCCTTCAGCATCGCAAGGCTCTTTTTTTTTTTTAAATATATTTTATTGATTTTTTACAGAGAGGAAGGGAGAGGGATAGAGAGTTAGAAACATCAATGAGAGAGAAACATCGATCAGCCGCCTCCTGCACACTCCCCACAATCAAGGTACATGCCCTTGACCGGAATCGAATCTGGGACCCTTGAATCCCCAGGCCAATGCTCTATCCACTGAGCCAAACCGGCCAGGGTGCATCGCAAGGCTCTTAATGAGATCTTGCTTTTCCTTTTCTCCACAGGTGATGGCCTTTTTGATGGCTTTCGTTTCTCTCAAGACAGCCTGAGCTCCATCCAGTTTGTAGCTGCCCTGAGTGTCAGACATTTTCTTGTCGATTTTCTGCAGGGTCTGGAAGCCGTGCTCTTTGAACTGCAGCTCCTGCTGGAGGTGAACCATCTCCCTCTTCAGCTTGTTGACCCGGGATTTTGCAGTGGCAACTTCAGCTTTCAGGATCTCAGGGTCATACTTAGAGCTGGACGACGAACCAGAGACCAAGCTGACCTGGGAGCCCAGCTTGCGCTCCCAGACGGCATGCAGCTGCTGATACTCCTGCTGTGCAAGCTCCAGGCGCTGCCGCTTCACCTGGTAGATCTTCTGTGCACTCAGGGCCTCCCGGGCCACCACCAGGTGATCCTTCAGCATGTGCTCCTGCTCCCGCCGCCACTGTACCCGGGGGTCCTCAGTCTGAGTGGTTTTGGTGTTGTGGTCTATGAAGTAATCTCCAACCCGTGGGTCATACGCCTCTTCCCATCCTAGAGGCAGCTCATCGCTAATGCAGGCGGCGAAGGTGAGCGGTTTGGTGTACCTGTCCCGCGGGTCCATCCAGCTGGTGGTGCGGCTCGTGTGGTCTATGTAGTAGACCTTGCTGTCGAAGTCCCGTGCCTCCTCCCAGCCCTCTGGCAGGGGCAGCTCCGGCCGGGGCATCTTCCCAAGAGTGGCCCGCACTCCCCCATGCAGCATGCAGCTCCCGGCCCGGGGAGGGGGGGTGGTGGAGGCAGTGGTGCCCGCGGCCGCCCGGCGCTCGCTCGGTTTGCGACTTCTCTATTATTATTATTTTAGTCCTCACCTGAGGATGTGTTTTTATGGATTTTAGAGAGAGGGATGGAGGGAGAGAGAGAAACATCGATCACTTGCCTCCCGTACGCGCCCGAGTCAGGGATCTAACCTGCAACCTGGGTATGTGCCCTGACCAGGAATCAAACCCACGACCCTTCCGTGCATGCGAAGACACAGGAGGCTCCGGGCTGGGGACCCGCCAGCCTGCTGGTGCCTCCACTCCGCCCAGCCTCCCTCTCTGAAAGGTGGACAGCCACAGGGCCTGGGACTGGCTCCGGGGCTCATGAAGGTCCCCAGGGGGCGCCCCTCAGGGGAAGACTCAGTGGCAAATCCCTTTCAGGCTCCATCGCTGAGCTCCTTTCGCAGGTGCCTGCCCAGTTTCAAGGCTCTAAACCCACTTTTCTGTTTCACTGGTTCCCAAACCTGTGTCCCCAGCGCACCTGTCCTGGAATGACATTTTTATGGACCTCAGCCAGGGCTACCAGTGAGCCATTCCCCACTTCAAACCTGCCCCTCTTCTACTTTCCCCAACTCAGGGAAGGAAAAAAGTATATATTTTTAAAATCCGCTGGCACACAGAGAACAGACTGATGGTTGCCAGAAGGGAGGGGAATGGGGGGGGTGAAAAGGGGAGGGATTAGGAAGTGCAGATTGGTAGTTCCAGGCCCTGACTGGGTGGCTCCACTGGTTAGAGCATTGTCCCCACAGGCCAAGGTTTCCCTCCCATCAGTCAGGGCACATACAAGAGGCAACCAATTAATGCATAAATAATGAAACAACACACTGATGTTTCTATCTCTCCCTCTCTCTAAAATCAGTAATAAAGAAAATTCAAATTGGTAATTACAAAACAGTCCCGGGATGTAAAGTACAGCATAGGGAATATAGTCAATACTATTGTAATGACCATGTATGGTGTCAGGTGGGTACTGGAAATACCTGGGGAAAACTGTAAAGTATATGATTGTCTAACCACTATGCTGTCCGCCTGAAATTAATAGAAAACCATATGGACTGTAAACTGTAATTTAAAAACAAATCCAATGGCTCCGTCCACTTTATTCCCGATCCCTCTCCCCACTTGTCTCCATTTCTGCTGCTACCAGCCCCCCAGCCCTCACCCGGACACTGGCTGCCGGGGCCTCTCTGGCTTCGCTTCACTCTTGCCCCCACAGCTTACACATCTCGCTGCGGTCAGGGTGTGTACTTATGCACACAACAAATAAAGCTTTTACTTACAACAGTTGAGATGTAGAAAAACTTGCAGAGGTACTTGTACAGAGAATTCCCCTATACCCAACGCAGTGTCCCCCGGGAAATGTTAAATCTCAATTACGATGGTGCATTTGTCACAACTGAGCCGGTATTGATACCTTCTTAACAGCATGATTTATCCCGATTTCATTCGTTTCCCCGGGTCCCTTTCCTCTCCAGGAACCCACCCAGGACCCCAAGGGCACGGAGTCATGACGCCTCGGGCCCTCTGGGCTGTGCAGTTCTCAGGCGGCCCCGTTGTTGATGGCCTTGCCGGTCGGGCATTCTGCAGGCTGCCCTTCAGATGGGTCTGTCTGATGTTTTTCTCATGGCGACACGGGGCCGTGGGTTTGGGGAGAAGACCCCCGAGGAGAAGAGCCTCCCACCCCCATCCAGGGTACACAGAGCCCAGTGCGTGTCCATGGGAACCTTGGTCGCCGGGCTGAGGTGGTGCTGGTCAGCTTTCCCACCGTCCAGTCCCCTCCCCTCCCCCTGCACACTGTCCGGGGGAAGCCAGTCACCGAGGGCTGCCCACACTAGGGACGGGAGTGACGCCACACCTCCGTGAGGGCTCTTCTATGAAAAGCTAACTCAGACCCTGCCGCCCTCCACTGCTGTGCAATTCAAGAAGCTCCCTAAAAACTCCACCCCTTCCGCTGGCTCACCCTGACTCCGCATGCCGCTGCCTCCCTCAGCGCCTCTCCCTCCGACCTCCCCCTGACCCCTGCTCCAGCCCTGCGGCCCCCTGATGTAGTCACACAGGATCCGGGCCCACCTTCGGCTTTCTGTGCCCACTGCCTGGGATACAGGAGGCTCCGCCCCTAAACACCTGGTGGATGGATGAAGGCCTGAATCCTCCTTCCACAGGCGAGAGAACGAAGGCTTGGAGGGTAAGTAACCTGCCAAGGTCCCAGTCAGAAAGCTGCAGAGCTGGGGTGCAACCCGGACCCCTGACCAGAGCCCGGGAGGAGGTTCGCTGCCTGCCCCCGGCCTTACCGTCCTCTGTTTCCACGTAGAGGCGGAGTCCCAGGTCCCTGCTACGGTTCAACAACCCGTGGTCACTGGCTGCTGTCACGTCCAGCACCAGCCAGCCCTCGTCCTCAGCTCGGAGCGTCTGAAGATCCAAAAAGAACAAGTCAGACTCCCTGTGGATACGAAAGAACAATTAACCGAAGCCGGCACAGCTGCCTTCATGTTTCCTGTGCCCACCTGGGGACCACTCCTGGGGCGTCGGCCCTCCTGGCCCTGAGCTGGGCGCCTCACTGCCTCATCTCACCGCATCTGCCGTAGAAAGGTGCTGCCGCCCCCGTGGACAGATGGGGAAACTGAGGCTTGGGAGCTCGGTGACCCGTCCAAGGTCCCACAGCCAGGACAGTAGCGGGGGGATAGAAGCCAGGGTGCCAGGGCCTCGGGCCAAGCATCTTCCTCTTGGAGGGTGTGCTCCCAGGAAGCCCCCGTCCGTCCCCCCAGGGCTGGGCCGACACACCCACAGAGTTTGACCGGGAGGCGGGGTGTGGGCAGGCACCTGTTGGCCCGCTCTCTGACCACCTCGAACATGCTGACGTGGAGGGTCCTGTTGAGCAGGTGGGTGCTGGGCAGCTTGTAAATCCGGAACTCGGCAGCTGTGACCGCCTCCCCCGCCGGGATCTGGGTCAGGTCAAAGCGGAACTCCTTCCAGGGGGGCTCCTGGTGGCCCAGGGAGCGGTCGAGCTCCACTGCAAGACAAAGCGGGCTGTTCCCTCCTGGCTCTGGGCTCGGGCTCCAGGGTGGCAGGGCCCGTGGGAACCAGGGGCCGGACAGCCTGGGAGAGGCATTTCCTCCCCGGGGAACGGGCCTGCCCACAGGCTCTGCCCCCAGTGCTGAGAGGCCCGGAGCCCGGTAGTGAGGTGCCCAGCACAGCACCTGACGCACAGTGGGGCCAACAAGGGCAGCTCCCATTTCTGCCCCCAAGCCTCCGACCCAGCAGGTCCGGCCCCGCCCCCTCTGTCTCTGGGCCCACAGATTAGCAGAGAGGACAGGTCCCCCCTCTGAGAGACGGACGTCAGACCCAAGGAGAAGAGGCCGAGTGGCGCAGGGCCATGACTGGGTGCACTTCAGAGCCCACCAGGTGTGCGGATGGACGTGGGACGGTGAGCGCTCACAGCTGACACTGGAGCTGGGCCTTGAGGGTGATGGTGAATTTACCACGAGGTCACGGGACAAGAATGCGGCAGAGGAAGGGACCGGTGTGAGCAAAGGCCTGGAGCTGAGAGATGACAGCACAGACAGGGAGACGACAGCCATAAAACACAGCGAAGGGCGTAAGGGTGGCAGGGTCCTCTCGGAGCAGGTGAAGGAGGAGGGAGGCCAGAGGGAGAGATGGAAAGGAACAAGAAGCAAGGTGGGAGTGACAGCTCCTGGGGAGGCCCCGTCAGTGCGGGAGTCAGAGGTCCCGTGGTGTGGTGGGATCTGGGTGGGCTTCCTGGAGGAGGTGACATCTGAACTGGCCTCAAAGGATGGGATGACGGAGTCTTGGCAGGTGGGGAGGTGGCAGGGAGGGCTTTCTAGGCAGAGGGGACATCGAATGCACAGACTGAGTGGGCCAGGGCCACCCACAGATCAGAGGGGTGGGGTACGGGCTGTGAGTCTGGCGGTGGCCTGACTGGGGTGAGTTGGAGTTCCGGCCTAGGAGCATGGCTGTGCCTCTGGCCAGTGGGTGGCCAGGGCTCCAGGCAACAGGGAGCAGGGTGTGGTGTGGGAGCTGTGCGTGGAGGTGGGGTGAAGCATGGGCTGGAGGGGGACCTGAGGTGGCTCCGTTGAGGGGCCTGGTCCAATACTTTGGGCAAGAGGCCGCTTGTGCAGAATTAATCCCACATGCCCAGCTGCCGGAAATGCCCAGGACAGTATATTTAGGGCCGTCTCACTTTAGCCTTCTGTCACTTTCAAACACTAAAAATCTGTGTTTCCGGAAAGCAGGGGCGGGAGCCGCCCAGCACCTTCCCCCAAACCCAACACTGAGATTTTAATGACACGTCTGAGAGTCTTTCTAAAGAGTCTCTCTCTGGCTACTGGGCTCAGTGACCACAAGTCACCAGGCTGGTGGCAGAGGCGGATGTGGGGAGCACGTCCTGTCCTCGTGGTGGGAACCTGGTCCAGGGAGGGCCGGGCAAACAGCTGTGCTGGGTGGGGCCAGCAGACACACATGTTTGGGCAGGAGATGAGTGTTTCATTCCCAGACCGGGGAGGAGAGGAAATAGAATGTCCATCACCAGACAGGAAGCTGGACACGCAGCAAATGCCCACGGGGAGCCAGGCTGTTTCAGAGACACCGGCGGCACCGGGTCCTCCGCACAGGCCGAGAGCGTGGGGGGCAGGGTCCTCGGCAGACACACGCACTCGCACAACTTTGGTGACAATTCCCGCGGATTCAGGGACCACACAGACCGAGGCCATCACGGGGCCGTGTAAGAATCCCGGGTCCGCGGGACGGAACAGGCCCAGGCTGTTGGCTGTCACAGGGTGTGGCACGGAGAGCGAAGGCGTGTCGTTCCTTCACACCCTTCAGCGGACGGACCCTCTCAAAGCATCGCCATGTGCATCTGTCCCCAGGCACAGTGGGACTGATGGGTGGGTCACCGGGCCTCTGTCTGCAGGCCTGAGGCTGATTTCCATGTTGGATCGGGGACTGAGGGAACCAGCCGCACACCTGCCAGCTCCACGTGGGCACCACGCCGTGCGGCCTCCTCCCCTTGCTGGGTCAAGAGCACCTTGTTCACTTTAACAGACTCTCGTTCCAAACTTCCTTCCTGCGTTTTGATAAACCAGCAGGAGTTCCAGCTCAGGAAACCGCCCCCCTGGCTGCTCCCGGCAAGGCCTGGGAAGACGGGAAACTTTTAGGAAAAGAATGCGTTTTATCAGAAACATAAAACTTTCTGGGCTCTCGCATTAAACCAGACATTACTGTAACTGGCCAAAGGGCGTGCCCCCTCTCTTTGCTGGAACTCTGTGGATGTAGAGTTTTTCAGAGGTTGCTCCTCTGGGTTGGGGAAGATATTTCTCCTCAAAAGCTGAGTGAAGAACAGTATTTGATGGGACCTGGAGTTTCCCCTGTGGTGGTTCCTGGGCAGGCTGCCCTGCCCTGCGAAGTGTAGATGCCTGGCCTGTAGCCGGAGCTTCTGGTCCCAGCCTCCCAGCACGTTCCCTGTGTGGGCTCAGCCTCCTCATCTGTGAGGTGGGGACACTGGGAGCCTTTCCATGCAGGGCTGTGAAGGGCTTTGTAACGGGCAGGGATGGTGAGGTAGGAGCCCCCTCTTCCCCAGGAGGCAGGGACGGGTGCTGGCCTGCCATTTCTGAACTTAATTGGTGCATCAAAGGGACAACATCCTGCCAGCACCATCAGGGGCTTCAAGAGCCCCGGGGGAGAAAATGGAGCCATTCGATTTCCGTTTCTGAATAAAAGTATGAAAGGAAGATTATAGACCATCAGTGTATCCATTCAGCTGAGAGGCATTTGGATGGCTTCCAGGTGCCTCCTCTTCTCCGGGCTGGCCTTCATCAAGGCGTCTGATCCTCGGGGCCTCAGTATCCACATCTGAAAAAGGCCCACTGGACACCACGTCAGATGAAACTGTCAAAAGCCAGGTTTGCTACTATAGCCGGCTTTAAAGTATAGTAAAGTTACTTCAGTTCTTTATCGGTGATGGTCCAGCAAGTACTTCTAACACATTGTTCAAGAGTATTCCCTTTCCGGTATCTCTTCATGCGCAGCCTCCACCTTCCCCATCACCAGGGTCTGGAGTCTCCCAAAGACGCCCAGGCCCGGGGAGGTGGCCCCTCAGCAATGCCCTGGGGCCATCGCCCCAATTCTGGCTCAGGCACAAAGCAGAAACGGACCCTTTCTTCATGAAAGTGCTGAAGACCCTCAACATCAAGCTCAAAGGGCAGAGATCGCCACACACTCTGCTCCCACGTTTCCACACACGGAGAGGGAACCCAGACGTTCTCACCTGTGTGGGCTCCTTCCACTGCAGGGGGCCGCCCCCACCCTTGTTGGACTTGGCCCGTGGCTGCTCCCCACCCTGCTGCTATTGCTTGATGATCCTCAGAGGGAATTTACGGGAAAAGCCAAGGTCTGTACGTGATTTCTCGGGCTTTCCCAGTATACAATTTTGCTGCTGATTGTGGGGTTGCAAAGTTCATTTCAGGTCCCCTGGCAGGTTCAGATGGGCTGGGCAGGGGGTGCTCCCTGCCTGGCCTCTGTTCTGGATCCTGGCCACCTGAGTATGTCCTGCCAGGAGTCCTCTCTCCGTGGTGGCACTGGTGGGGGACGGGAACCACTGCGTTTGGAGCTAGGTTTCTGGGCAGTAAATTATTTCCCCCATCTGCAAAATCTGGGGGGCACCTAATTTCCCCTCTGGGCACGTGACAGACTTCTGACTATGCCGCCTTCTCATGCACTGGAGGCTTTCTAAGAGCACTCGCTCTTTCCTGGTCACATCCAGGAATATTCATTCATTCATTCATTCATTCATTCATTTGACATGTTTGAAAGCAGTGCTTACTGAATGCGAGCCGCTAGGCCTGGGGAAACTGCAGACAAGCTGGACCAGCCGGCCGCCAGCGAGTGTGTAGTGGGCGGGAAGTCAGGTAGCAAACACGAAAGTAAACAAACATAGTCACTGTATGTGATGAGCGCCGTGAAGGATATGGGTGGCATTGGGGACAGGACGGGGGTGGGGGGGTGGGACTCACTTTATGTTGTAATAGTTTTAGATTAGTTAGATTTAGAGAAAAGTTGTTGGAAGAACAGTACACAGACTTCCTATATGTTCTTTGCCCAGCTTCCCCTGGTGATAACACCTTACACAAGCAAACCATAGTATACTTCCCAAAACCAGGAAATTGATATTGGTACAATACCATGAACTAAATATTGACTTTTCTTGCATTTTACCAGTTTTCCCACTAATGTGCCTTTTCTGTTCCAGGAGCCAATTCAGGATCCCACAGCGCATTTAGTTGTTTTGTCCTCTGTAACAATTGCTGTCTTTCCTTGTCTTCCATGACATGACCCTTTGTTGCATGTCCCTCCCTGTGAGTCTATCTGATGCTTTCTTATTAGATACGGTTGAAATGATGGATTTTGGAGAAGAATGCCACAGAAGTGATGTCTCCTTCCAAGTACATCAAATTGTAGAACAAAGTAAACAATATGTTAATGTATTGTAATGTAATGTAAAAATAAAATAGAAATACAAAATTTAAGATGTAAGTAAACCATCCTAGCAGGTTTGGCTCAGTGGATAGAGCGTCCGCCTGCGGACTGAAGAGTCCCGGGTTCGGATTCCGATCAAGAGCACATGCCTGGGGTGCAGGCTCGCTCAATCCCCAGTAGGGGGCGTGCAGGAGGCAGCCGATCAATCAATTATTCTTGATTTTCATCATGAATGTTTCTATCTCTCTCTCCCTCTCCCTTCCTCTCTGAAATCAATAAAAAAATATTTTTAAAAAAGATATAAGTAAAACCTAAAATCCTAAATTTGAATTGGAAATATTAGTTTGAGGTCATGATTTTTTTCCTCATAGAAAACACATATTCCCTAGCTTTGCCTACTGAAAACGCCTAGAAACGATGGCCACGCAGGGGCAGTGGGAGCCCTCACGCCCAGAGAGCAGTCGCAGGGACCCACTGCACCACATGGACGGGGCTTTGGCAGAGTCGCCGATTTCCCACCCAGGGCAGGAAATGCATGAGCAGAGCCTGGGACATCTCACCAGAAAGCAAGAAGCTCTCAGAAACTCCTAGGAGAGGTACACGCACTCAGAAGCCAACCTGACGGGGCTTCGTAATGGCCAAACAGGACAATTTGAGTATCGAAGAGAATAACACCCGCAGCAGTGTGACTAGCCATCGGTTCACCGCCCTCATCAGTAAGCATTTTGCGTTGGACCCGACTTCTCACCCTTGGCACTGCCCACCTTTGGGCCGATCCCTGCTGTGGGACTGCCCTGCGTGCGGCGGAAGGTTAGCAGCATCCCGTGTCTGCCCACAGGTGCCTTCTCCTGCCGAGTTCTAACAAGCGAATTGTCTCTGGACAGTGCCAAACATCTGGGAGGCTGAGAACCTCTGCCAGGAATCAGTTCATCATCCCAAACCTGGTAAACGAGGGGGGAAAGAGTCAAGTTTGGAGGAGGAAAGGGACCAGTCATGTAAAGAGGTGGAAGAGGCCCAGGCCGTGTGGCTCAGTTGGTGAGCATCATCCCATCCACCACGAAGGCCACTTGTTAAGCTCCCGTCTTCCAGGGGCCCTTCCCCCCAAAGGCTCCTGGTCCCCAGGACAGTGGCTCAGGGCCCAGCACCCCAGCTGTGGGCGAGGGCACTGCTGCTGGTCTGGGAGAGGCTGCCTGTCACGGTGTCTCCATCGGAGGCCACGCATGTGTTTCACTTTCCTGTGGGACTTGCCGGCCCCGAGGCAGAGGGCAGCTCAGGGTCCCGGAGGCGGACGGGCTGGGCCTGTCTGGCTGGTCCTGTCGGTAACTGAGGCCGACGGGCCCACTTCAGACCTAAAACAGACCCGGGTTCCCTCGGCCGGTGCAGGCCCACGGGGGAGCCGAGGACTTGATCACCTATCGATTCTGCATCCTGAGGGCTTCCTCCCACCAGAAATCTCGGCGCTGCCGAGAGGAGCCCCAGGCTGCATGGCTGCGGTATTTTTACTCAGTTCTCATTACTGACTTTTTCAGAGCTCTTTCCATAAATGGCTCTGCTCACATAATTACCCGTCCGGACCTCAGCCGGCTTCAGACCCCAAATTACAGGGCGCACCGCACACGCCACCACATCAAGCCTGCCAAGGCCAAAAATAGATCCAAGGGGATGTGAGCCAGGGGGATGCGAGTCCTCCAGTTCAGACCCGGAAAGCACTGAACTGTGGGCGTTTCCCAGAAAGATGTGGTCACATCTCGGGGACACTCCTCCCGCGGGGAATGTGTTCCCTGAGGAGGTGGCCGCCTGTGCCTCCACTCTGTGCTCGCCCCTGGAGGAGCCCCCATCGGGAGGCAGGGGGTGGGCGCATTCTTTGGTCAGAGCTGCAAAAGCCTTCAGGGCAACCCTGCAGAGATGGGGAAACTGAGGCCCAGAAGGTCAGAGACTTGCCAGGGGTCACAGGTCAGGTAAGGGTCCTTCACATGGACTCTCAGACTCGAGCTGCTATAAAGTGAGTGGCCTTGGGTTCCTCTGGGCGGAAACACTGGGACGGGGCACCTGTCTTCAAGGTTCTTCTGTCAACAGGTGCCCTGAGATGCCTGCTGCAGCCACCCCCCTCCAAGCAGGACACTGCAGGGACCTGGGATCCCAGGGGAGGACCCAGGGAAATGCTGCACCCACTGTCAGTTTCTGAAAAGACAGAGCGGGCTGGCCTTGCTCTCCCCACCGCCAGGCCAGGCTCCTTCCCCGGGTCCCGGCCCCGCCTCCCGCTGAATTCCTCTCCTTCACCTTTGCCCACAGAGATGGCAGAGGGGGCAGGAGGGAACATGAAGAGTCAGATTTGGTCCCTGCTCCCAGGTGGTTCAGGGTCTCCTGGGGAGGAGGATAAAGAGGGTAGACACACCCCTGATCTACAGGCAGAAAGTGACTAACAACCAGGAAGCATGGGGGCTCTAACCATGGAAGGAGCCTGGCTCTTTGGGAGGAGTGGGGCTGGGAAGAGTCAGGTTTATGGAAACCCCTGTCTACCCGCTTTAAAAACAGACATGGAGGTGAGTGTAGTCTATGCAGAGGGTCTAACATGAGCAAAGGCACTGAAGTAGGACTAATGTATCAACCAGCTCCCATCTATGAAGTTCCGACCGTGAGGCGGGCATCCAGCTGGCCTCACTCCACGTTTCGCTTAGTCCTACACAACCCGGAAGGTAGGCCTCGTGCACCTTAAAGGTGTCTTAGGAGTGAGGAAGTGAGGGTCAGAGACTCTAATCTAAAAGGAACCTGTGTAAAGTCTCACGGCTCCCAAGTGGCAGAGTCAGGATGAGCACCCGGTTTGATACGGCCACGGAGGGGTGAGTCCAAGGATGCTCAGAGCAGCTTTATTCATAACCCAAACCAGAAACAAGCCACGTGTCCATCAGTAAGAATGGATCCAGGTGGTGTGGTCATGCAACGCAATACAATTCATTTACGTATAAAAAATAACTACAGATACAACATCGTGGGTGAATCTCAACAATATTATGTTGAGTGAAATATGCAGAGGGTATAACACACAAGACTATGCACTGTATGATTCCATTCACATGAACTTCAAAGAACAGGCCAAATGAACGTGTGGTGACAGGAATGAGAAGGTGGCTGCCTGAGGGGATTGGCTGGTAGGACTCCCGGGGCACTCGTGTCATAAGTGCCTGTGTGGTCTGAATTTTGCATAATGAGCATGTGTTATTTCTGTAAACCCCCAAACAATAGACACTTTAAAAACAGGATTCTCAGTTTACAACGTACACAGTCCAGTCCGGTTCAGAGGCCCTTACTGGACCTAATGATAGGCCAGGCCTCGGGCGGGTGGAGAGGCAGCTTCTACGTAGGAGAAGAGCAGAGGCTGTACAGGCAGGGAGCCCACCTGCTGTGTGGCCTTGGGAAAATCAAGGAACATCTCTGAGCCTCATTCTTCTCCTTAACACACATGTGACAGGAGCTATGAGATGGCAGTGGAGGGACAGATGTGGAGGTCTGGGCTGAGGTCACCCCTGGGTGTCATCTCACATGGTCCCTGAGCAGCCCCTTACCGTGGGTACCGTGAGCATCTCCATTTTACAGAAGAGGAAACTGAGGCTCTGAGAGGTGGACTGGACAGTCCAGATCACACTGAGAGGAGGCGGCAGAGTCCAGATGCAAACTCTGTCTGGGTACCAGGTCAGAACCCTGAGCCCCGTCCTGTCTCCTCCCCGCTGTCCATCCCTCCTGTGTCCAGATGGGGGGTCACTGTCTAGACTTGACAGCCACCTCCGTGGCTCCTGTGTTTGTCACTTGTCTTTCCCACTACAAGGCCAGGCCCACCAGGGCAGGGACTTTGCTTTGTTCACTGTCATATCTCAGTAACTACAACTGTGTGGCACAGAGCAGGTGCCACATGACCATTTGTTGAGTGAATTAGTGGAAAAAAATGAAAGAATTCCCCAGTGAAGAACCAAAGAAAGTGGCCTGGGGCTCATGGAGGTAAAGAGTCAGCCCTTCAAGGTCACAGGGCTGAGCAGGACCTGGGCCAGATCCCCCACTCCCAGCAAGCCCGCCTCTCCCCAATACAACAGCCTGTTTGTCAACACCTCTGTCACCTGAGACCCAAGAAAAAATCAGTCTGGTGCAGGGAAGGGTCAGGACAAAAGTGAAGATGGCTCCATTCGTTTCTGGCTGGACTTCTGCCTGCAGTGCTGTTCCTGCCTGCTTCTCAATCTGGAAGAGGAGCACCTGTCACCTGCTCACATGAGGTGGAGGATTCAGGAGGAACAGAATTGGTCCTTCCTGCCTCTTTGCTCCTCAGGAGGGGCTGGGTCGACCTGAGATGCCCGAGGTGCAGCCAGTCACACCCGTGCGCAGAGGGAATGGGGTCGTGTTGTGAGAAGGTACCACCGACAGAGCCTCAGGGCCAGAGCTGGGAGGCCCCTCGTTTTTCTGACACCATCACTGTAGACTGGACGGGAGACCAGAGGCCCAGAGAAGAGAAGGAGCCTGACCCAGGAGGTGGAGGAATCCATGGCAGCCCCGACAGGACAAGACGCTGGTGTTGCCTTCTCTCCCCTCGCTGAGCCCAGGTGACACCAGAGGCAGGCTGTCTTCCCCACGTAGATATCGATTTGTCCCCATTACAGTTTCCCGGCCATGGGAAGCCAAGATTCTACATGGATGAGATTGACAAGACAGGCCAGGTAGGGCCACCAGCTCTGACCACAGCCCTGGCCTCCTAACACAGGCACTGTCCATCATGACATGGGCTCCAGACGTATCTGCTCAGACAGAAGGCCTGGACCATGTGCTGGAGGCCTGTGACAAGTTCATGGCCACTGGGTCCCACAAACTGCCACTGATGGTCAGGGACCTGACCGGCACCAGGCCTGGCTTCCCAGGAGCCAGATGAGGCCGATAGGAGAGGTGGAGCAGGAGGCAGCAGGTGTGGGAGCCGGGGCGTGGGAGCTGACAGCACAGCGACTCTGCTATTAGACTCCATGTGGCTCAGGGGCCTGGGGCCTGGGCCTCCAAACAAGAAAAGAGTCCTGCTAGGTGTCTAATCCCCACATCAGTCTAGGTAATTACCAGTTAAAACCACGCTCACTGAGAGTTCTACTAGTGCAATCAGTATGTCAGAATAAAGAAGTCCCTCTGACAGCTGGCTGGGCCCGCCCACAGCTGGGCTTCCACTGAACAAGGACCAGCCTGTTGATCCCACAGGCCTTAGATCTTATGAAACACACAGAGGTGGTGGAGGAAGAAGCTGGGGTTTGGAATCCTCAGCCTAGATGATGACATGGACATGCTGTGTGGCCTGGGCTGGCCATTCAACCTCTCTGAGCCCATGAAATGAGGCTGGTAACACAGCTTCGCATGGCGCTGCATGGATGAAACAAGGAGATCTAGAGCTATGGATGTTCAAACGCTAGTTTTATCCTAAAAATTTGTGGAAACGCCTTTGGCTGCCTATTTAAAATTCTCTTTAAAGGGGTTTTCCCTGCGGTATAAGCCACATCGGGGGGCTCCCCTTAAAATTGACCCCCGGGCTGAGCAGTAGTGGGAGGGCCCAGAGTCAGTGATGTCTGCCCAGGTTCACCTCAAAGAGGGCCTGACTCTCTTGCTCCTTCCAAGTATCAACCAATCACACCAGGACTCTGAGGATGCTCTGATCACTAGGGGCCCCTTTTATAATGAGCGGGCCTGCGGCTCAGAGAGGGGAGGGACTTGCCTAAGGTCACACGGCAGAGTCAGAGGGGGCCAGGTCTTCCTGAGCTCAGGGCCCTGCTTGATCCACAGCAGCAGCTCCCATTAGGGCTGTGCACGCCTTGACCCAGGGGACGCTGGCTGAAGCAGGACATGGGCTGGGCGGTGACTCACTCTAGGAGATGGCTCCCTTGGGGGCATTTTCCCCGTGACTCCATCCACAGCTCTTCTTGGTCCGGAGCCTGGGTCAGCTTGTCCCCAGTACAGAGGTCCAGCCTCGGTTCCACACTCTCTGTCCCTCGTCCCCACCATGCCCTCTAACCAGGAAGGCAGCATCCAGAACCAGTGACCCCAGTCCTGTGCCTGGCACTGGGCTCTCTGTCTCCTCCTGCTCATTGCCTCCCTCAGCCCACCATCAGCCCTCCTTGGCTGTGCCCTCTTCCTGCCCTCCTGCAGGAAGCAAATGGCTGAGGACCTCACAGTTCCTGCTGCTGCTCCATCCCCTGGTTCCTCTGCCTGGGCCACTCTGAAAGCTCCCTCCACCCTGAGAGCCTGGTGCCCCGACAGCAGACATGTCCTTAAGGATCAGAAGTAGGGCCAAGCAACCTGGGTCTGCCCTGGCTGGGCCGCAGAGAGGCCCTGCTATCTTGGCTGTGACAATGCCTCTCCCAGCCTCACTGTCCTCATCTGGGATGAATGTCACGGCTGGTAACTGGGCTCTTGGGAGGACTGGGAGAGGCTGTGGGTGGAGGGAGGCTGGTGGCCTTGGCAAGGTCCTCTCCCTGCTCTCAGCCCCTCAGCTCTCCCCACCTCCCCACCTCGAGCCAAGCTGCAGGTCCAGTCTGGTGTCTTTCTGAGCCCAGGCCCCTGCCCATCACTGGCCACAGACAGGAGGCAGAGGGGACGGGGGACATGATTGTACATTAAGGAGAGTTTAGTAATGGAAAAGGTATTTCTGAGAACTTTAAGGGTAAATGGCTCCAGATCTGGCTGCAGAGGGGAAAGCCGGGCTTTGCCTGGGAGAACAATGAGGGTCCAAGCTGCCCATCGGGCCATTGCACAGGCCTGGACACACTGCATGTGAAGCGCGTCCCAGGCTCTGGGCGTGGTGACAGGACACAGACGGCCCCACGGAGCTGAGGCTGCGCCTTCCCACCTGGTTCTGACAGCCACACCCCCGCCTACAGGCTGCCGGGAGGCTGCTGTGGACTCAGGACACCGGGTCCTCCCTCCGCTCTGGTCACTTTGGTGATGTGACGGGTGCTCTACAGTGAACTTTGTCCCTCTCCTCCTACTGCCCTGATCACAGGACAGCATGGCAGCCTGTTTACTCATCGTCTCCCAGGACTGGACTGTCTTCCTGGCACTGCCCAGGTCCACCTGACGGCACATGATTCCTACCTTTGGGTGTGTTTGGGGGCGGATGACTGTACTCGCCCTGGGACTCGAATTCCTGCGTCTGCCCCGCCCCACCCACAGCTCACGGACCCCCCACCCTTAGACCTGGCCCCGCTGACCCGGGCAGCCCCCACTCCCCTGCGGGGCCCTGTCCACCACACGGTCACTCCTGGCTCACCGCCGGGGCACCCACTGTCCGAGGCTGGGCACTGCCCCCTGCAGCCCGTGCTCCTGCCAAGGGGCCACCCTGGGGGCGCCCGGACCCGGAC
>NW_005871308.1:205107-208360 GCF_000147115.1 Myotis lucifugus
ATGCATATTAGAAAGGATTTTTAAAGAATAGATAGGTAAGTGCATATCCTCCCACTGTATAAGTAATTTTTCAAGTATAACCCCTTTCCAGCTAATACTCGGTTGGGTAGGGATGTCCTCAGTGGTCATTATTTATATATTGCGTACATAATGGTAGGTACATAGAAGAGGGACAACTGAAAAAAAAACATATGGATGATTGAGACCATACAGATAATGTCTCTTCAACCAAGAGAATAACATACTAGAACACGAAAAAAGCCATACAGTACGGGCGATAATGTAGGTGATGACCCACGAGCTCCCTTAAGCACAGGTAGCGGAATCTGTAACGCGCCCCACGGCCGCCAAGTCCAGCGCCCGGCCTTCGGGCCCCGCCCCATCCGGGCCTGGCCAATGGGGGCGCGGGGCGGGGGCGGGGGCGGGGCCAAGGCCCAGAGCCCACCTTCGCGGTGAGAGCTCGGAGTTGTAATTGGTGTTGTGGGCGGTGCGTCCGGGAGACGCGACCCGGTGGGTGGTGGGCGGGTCCGACCCGGGAAACACAGCTCAGCTGTCGGGGTTGGCAGGGTCGTCCCGGGATGCCCTCGCAGCCACTGGCCACACCGTCGGGCGGTTCGGGGCCGCTGTCCGAGGGCTCCAGGGTAGCGGCCGGGGCAGGAGAAACCGAGAACCTGCGCTCCCGCAGGGCGTGTCCTTGCGCGCCCTCCCGCGGGCGGGAGTCCCGGGTCTGGGTCTGGGTCTGGCCAGCGAGGGACCCGGCAGCCCCGCCTTGGTGCGCTGTGCAGCCCCAGAAGCCTCAGTCCCGTCTGGAAGGGCCCCGTGGGTGCCAGCCAGGCCCGCAGAGTGGGCGCCTGCTTCGGCCAGCACAAGCGGCCCGAGTGTCCCGCCACTGCAGCTCCTGGACGGCCTCCTGGCGCCTTCCCCGCAGTCCTTTGGGCGCGCCGCTTAGAGTTTCTCCTTCCCGGACGCCTGCTCTATCGCTGCTGCGGGACCCCCACCTCCTGGCTCCTGCTGGTCCAGCTCGCGCTGTGCCTGCTACTGACCCTGGTGCACCCGCCTCCAGCCCTGCCAAGGAGCTCTGGGACCCTCCCCAGGCCTGGGAGCCGCCTTTGGGCCATCTTAATGGTCAAGGCCCCCCGTGGCTTGCAAGAGGAGGCTCCTCAGGGGAACTCCAGGATTGACTAGTGTGGAGAGAAAGGGGTCACACACTAACCCTGACAAAGTCAGGGGAGGCCCGCACGCGAGCCTTCAAACTCGGAGACTGAAAGTAACCACCTAGGATGGTGTGAACATAAACATTCCCAAGAGTTGGCGACGGCTTGTAGTCACATCCTAGCTATTCCTGTGGTTTCCTTGATTTGACAAAGGTCAATCTATGTAAGTGAGCTGGTGTATTGTCTTTTTGCATAAAATAACATACCTTTGAAATATCAGAGTAATTTCCTTTTCCACATACCCCCCACCCCATGTCACACCCACACCTGTTATCTTCTTCCCCAAATACCATTTCTATGTGCTGTGTTAATTACGAGCTATCCTGTACCCACCAATGTAAAAGAAGTGCTTTACTTTTTATCCAATCCCAGAGATTTCCCATGCGTTGCTTTCTCCCACTCCTTAATCTGCCATCAATGAATTTCATGTATCCCGTTTTTATGTTTCCTTTGATTCTAATGTATAAAATAAGCTACAAAACTGCCAGTAACCAGAAGATTTTTCTCAATTTGTTGAATTTTTGCTTCCTGGCAATTGTCGCCAGTTTGACGCAAATAAACATTAAAATTCTCTCCAGGTTTGGACATTCCTTTTGTTGATACCAGTTCCCTTACGCACAGCCTGTTCTTCTTTAGGCGTGTTCTCCGTACATTTGTTCATTTATGTTAAGGTGCTGTGCTGAGGGCAAGTACCTCCTAGGCCAGCGGTTCTCAACCTGTGGGTCGCGACCCCTTTGGCGGTTGAACGACCCTTTCACAGGGGTCGCCAAAGACCATCCTGCATATCAGATATTTACATTACGATTCATAACAGTAGCAACATTACAGTTATGAAGTAGCAACGAAAATAATTTTATGGTTGGGTCACAACATGAGGAACTGTATTTAAAGGGCCAGAAGGTTGAGAACCACTGTCCTAGACTAAGCTCAGAAGGCTGGAAGGAATTGGTTGGGACGACAGGAAAGGTCAGTGGGAGGAAAGTGTTCCAGGAAGAGGAAATAGTTTAAGGCCATGAGATAACAATGGCAGGTAACTACTTGCACTCACACGTGCCAGGTATGGCCTGTATCACTTCTTCCACACTCACACATTGAAACCCCTTTTAACACATGAGGAGACTGAGGCACACAAGGTCAAGGGCTTTCCCCTTATCACACCGCAGTGGAGCTGGGTGGGGCAGGTGTGCTGCTCCGTAGGGCCTGGAGAACCTGGGGGTCAAATGGCAAGGCTGAGGGTGAGGCTGGAGGGGTTGGCAAGCCTTAGCCACAAAAGGCCTTGCGGGGAGGCCAGATGAGGACACCACACCGTTATGGTGCCCCGATGTGGATTCAAGATTGAACCTCAAAATAAACGATGTCCAATACAATTCACATTTTTCCATGATCACTTCAAACTTTAAAAAAATAACGAATCTTAAATCTAAACAATCATTTGCTGGGGCCTTAAACCCATGCCTAGTCTGCCTGCCTTTTACCCAAACAGATAAATTTCCAGTTTGTGAATCTGGATGAGAAAGCTGCAGATTAGCCATTGAAAGTGCCTGGGGCCAGACCAGAGCCTGGATGCAGAGGGAACTAGGGATCGGAGGGAGGGACACTGGAGTCAGGCCCACAGTACAGTAGTGGGCAAGAGTGTAGAGCAGTGGTTCTCAACTTTGGCTGCACATTAGAATCACCTGGGAATCTTTTTAAAATCCTGATTTCTGGGCCTCATCCTCCGGAAATTCTGTTTCTTTGTTACTAATGTTGTGGCCCCACCCCATACAAGGCCAAAGTTAACAGAACCTCTCCAGATTTCATTACCTCTTTAGCTTGAACTAACTGAAATCAACTGAGGTCCCCACCCCATAACAAAGAAACAGAATTTCCGGATGAGGCCCAGAAATCAGGATTTTAAAAAGATTCCCAGGTGATTCTAATGTGCAGCCAAAGGTGAGAAAAACTTTGGTGTAGAGCGGGCAAAAAACCCCCCAAAGGGGGAGGGGGAAGAGGGGAGCACTCCTTATGAGAGAGATGCAACCCCAAGTGTTGTGTGTGCA
>NW_005871308.1:208460-278844 GCF_000147115.1 Myotis lucifugus
TGTCGTCCTCCGTGTCCCAGGGCTTCCTTGGCCCCCCCCCCCCCCCCCCCCCCCGCTTGAGTCCACATCGTTTGGGGACTGGGATGCAGCCTGTAATTCTCAGGTTGTATATTGCCCAATGCTGGGCTTCCAGCTAGACTGCAAACAGCCCGGGGGAGGGGTGCACTGATTCTTGTAATGGCAGAATTCATCTCAATTACGAGTGGAGATAGTTTTGTTCTTTAAGCAATAGCTTCACATTCCCATAAACCAATGGACTGCTCTGGGCTGTGCTCTGAATCAGAGATGAAGCTAACCAGCAGCCCCACCTCTAACAAGGGTGATGAATGAGCAGTCTTTTCTGAAGGCAGAATGAAGGTTGTGCTCTGAGAGAGGGCTGGCAAATGCCTGGAAGAGAAGAGGAAGTTGGGGTGGCGATGAGTGGAATCCTGGAACTGGAAGGTGACTGAGGTAGGGAAGGCTTCTTGGAGAAAGTGCATTAAACAGGGCTTTCCCCAGCCACTTGGCGACTCTGTGGCCTTGGGCAAGTTGCTTAACCTCGCTCAGGCTGTTTCTCGCCTACAAATGGGGCTCCCGATTGTAGGATTGTGATGGGAATTAAATGAGAATGTCATCAGGTAAAACAGGGACTGGCATACAGTAAGCACTCAATAAATGTTAGCTATAGTCCTTCAAGGCCCCAGGAACTCCTACTCATCCTCTACACACCAAGCTTGCATTACTTATTTAGCACTTGTCCCAGAACCGTAACTTTAACCTCTTTTCTGGTATCCTTATATTCCCCACAGGCTTACACACAGGTGTCTGCTGGATGGAAATATACTTTCTGAAGATTCCACCAGTAGCTGAGCTTTGTCGCAACTGAGTATGGAAAACCTGTGCCCTTGTTGAAAAACAAGTGCCCGTGGTCCAGACTCTGAAGAGATGGAGACAAAGCTGTTTTCAGCATGTTTCTGCAGCCAGGAGGCCGAGGGGGACACAACTTTGGGTGAAAATGCTATCCTACACGAAGTCCTGGCGTCTTAGTTACTCGATTCCATGGAGAACAGAGTAAGCACGTCCTTCAGAAGCTGCCAGGCTGCAGGTCCCTTTGACTCTGGGTATTTAGTCTCAAACAGCGTTGGCAAACACGGTCCATTTGACCAAATTCCCGAATCACAAGAGTGTGGCCTAGTGAGTAAACAGGTGTCCGAGTTTGAACCGCTCTGGTTTTCTGTTTATTTCCTAGGCCCGTGGTTGGCAAACTGTGGCTCGTGAGCCACATGCGGCTCTTTGGCCCCTTGAGTGTGGCTCTTCCACAAAATACTGACTTCTGTGCACGGGCCACGAAGTTTCAATCGCACTGTACGCGCGCCCGCACGTGGTATTTTGTGGAAGAGCCACACTCAAGGGGCCAAAGAGCCGCATATGGCTTGCAGGCCGCAGTTTGCCGACCACGGGCCTAGGCTAATTCCCATGTTGCCATTAGTATTTGGCTACTGTAGTTATAAAGCCAACGAGGGGCTGGAGGAAACAGAACTGCAGGATTGAATCGAGTCAAAGGTTAGAATCACGGCCCACGTTGGTCATTTGTTCGTCCTGTGACCGCAGGCAAAACCCTTTCTCATCCCAGTTTCTTCCTATGTGAAACAAAGGAGTTAGATTTGATGACCAATTTTGCTCCCACCTCTGAAATTCTGTCCTTTAAGCAGAGATTTCAGTATACTGTGGGAAACTGGCCCCACTGTCTCAAACCCCAGGATCTCTGTGATTTTTTTCTTTTAATCCTCACCTGAGGATATTTTTGCATTGATTTTTAGAGAGAGTGGAAGGGAGGGAGAGAGACACAGAGGGAAACATCGATGTATGAGACACATCAATTGGTTGCCTCCTGCATGCATCCTGACTGGGGCTGGGATCAAGACTGCAACCAAGGCACATGCCCTTAACCTGAATCGAACCTGGGACCCTTCAGTCCACAGGCTGACGCTCTATCCACTGAGCCATAGCAGCAAGGGCAGGATCTCTGTGATTTCCAACATAGAAATCTTCTTACATATTGGTATTTTTTTAATCACTTAAGTGGGGCAGATTCCCTACAGGTTTACATTAATAGCATGATTATTTCTTTGTTGCCTTGTTAAATAAAAGTAATGATAAAATAAACAAGAAAAAAATCTATTAATAAGCTCCATAATTTATCCATCACGACATTTTGATTCCAATAATGCATTCAAGTACCGAAAACACAATCAGATCCCAGAATAACATGTTATATATAAGGGAATGGTTGAAAAGAAAATCAGGAAATATAAAATGTTAGTTACTGCAAGCAATTTTAATACAAAAGTGTCTTGTTTTTAAACAGTTCATTGGTAGAGCTTCAGTTTCTGCCTCAATTAAAACCAATTGAGATAATCACACAGCAACGTGGTCGGAGCTGAAGAGGAACAGCAGCTAAAGAAGGAGCCCAGACAGCTCCTCTTCATGGTCACTTGGTCAGTTGACTTTATTACGCACAAAAAAGACGGAAGCCAACGGGGCTTGTTAACAGTGTGCTGGTGAGCTCCTTGAAAGGATGAGCTAGTGTTCTATGTCCATATTTTCAGAACAGGCTTGTGGGATTCATTCCTCCGTTTGTGGGAAGTTGATCGACCATGTAAATAAATAGCAAAAAGTGCAGATAAACAAATCTATCTTTCAGAAGCCATCAAGGAATCTCCCCTTGCCAAGGCCTGGGTGTCCTGGTGAGCACAGGAGTTATTGGTGGCCGGGCTGGACAGGAGGTTAGAAACCAGGACTATTTAAAATCCCGATGTTCTGAGTTTTCTGAGCAGTTAGTTACATTCACCCCTGAATTCTAGCAGCTATGTGTCAGAGACAGTATTGCAGTGGAGTCCTTTTGCTGTATCATGTGCAAATGTTACCTAGATGAGGTTCCCTCTCTTCAGCTAAAATCACACATTAAAAACAATGAAAAAAGCAATTAGAATTGTCCTCCCCTCAGTTCTCACTAATTGAGGTGTCTGTGATTTACAAAAAAAGAGTTCCTTAAACACTGCAGGAGTCTTACTTTTTAAATATAATTTATCTTGCTGAGACAGCAAGTCAAGTTTATAAAGAAGATGCATTTAGGAATAATCCTAAAAGATAAAGCAGGTTTATAACCCTGCGCATACAGAAACCCTACTTAGTGGCTTTTTTTTCTTTCTTTTTTAAATACATATTCCCATCTTGACCTTTTCATTTGTTTTTCTCAAATATTTCATTTCTGGGCCCCATCCATTATAGGGTTACCAGGAGGCAAATTTTATCTACATAAATATTCACATGAAAATAGTAACTTACAAAAAGAAAAAAAATAAGGCAGCTTCATAACACAATTATTCTTTTACACTTTTAACAATATACCTTCTCCCGTTCAGAATAAATATACACCCAAAGAATGCATGGAGCAGGATTCAGAGGACAGAGGCTCGGGTGCTGATAGTGTTATCGCTTGGGGCCCGGAGTCCTGGGGGAGGCAGCGGTGGTCTTCTTGGACATGGTTGGGATTTTGGAAGGCTTGCTCAGCCCCCTCCTGGAGTTGCCCTGGCCACCGGCCGCACTGCTTTCTGAAGTATCTGAACAAGCAGACTGCGTCTCTAAAAGGTCAAAGTCAGAGGCATCGCTTCCTCTCCGGCTGCTGGCTCGACTCCCGGCTCGACTTCCAGCCCGGCTCCCAGGGCGACTGGCTGACTTTTTGGGGTCTGGAATTCAAGAATAAAGCAGTAGCCTTAGCAGAGATGTCAGGTTCTGAACCTAATACCATGTAGCCTTGGGCAGATCAGAGCCTTTCTAGACCCCGGTCTCCTCATTAACACAGAAGAGGCTGAAACCGTCTCTGGGTCTGTGATTCACTTAAGCTGCCTCCTGAGGATCAGAAACCAGCTTTCCTCAGCAGCACTACTCAGCTGGCCCACGGAGTGTCCAGCAGGGTTCCAGCTGGAGTAACACATGGGTAGACTAAGAATGGGGCCAAAGTGATGGCAAGTACAGTATATGGGATCTCTCTGACTCTCAGCTCACCAGCAGCAAGCATAAATATGGGGTGTTGGAAAAAGTACTAGCAAACTGCCCGTCCCAACGCTGACTGGGCTTCTGAGAAGGCCCTGCTTCAAGAGGCCCTTTCTTCCTCTTACAATCTCTTATCTTTACATTTCTGATCAAGAACAGGGGGTCTGGCTTTGACTGAAAGTGTCTGCTCTCTGAAGGCAAGTCTGAGCCAGCTGCAGTGACAGGAGAAAAGTGCAGGTCAGCAGGTGTGCAGGTCTGTCTTTCTGGGCATCACACCCACGTGCTACTCTCAGGATCTGCTCCCTGGGCAGCAGTGAAGCTGAGGGGCTGCTGCTTCCAAATTCCCAGCCTGGCCCCTCCATCTCCATCCCAGGGCACAGGTACTTACCTGCCCGGGTAGTTTTGGCACCTGTGGAGGCTGGGGAAGAACTATTGCTAGTGTCACCAGCAAGGGAAGTTCGACTAGAATGGAAAGCTGGTGTTGGCCGTTTCAACTTGCTGCCTGATGATGGGATAACCTTAAAAAAATAAAAAGATTTTACTTACTTGGTGAAATCTTTGATAGAAATTCAATTTAAAAACTTAAAAGGTTTCCTTATGTTTAATTGATTGAAAAAGCAAATTAAAAGTCCAGGAAAACAAGGATTTATTTTGGAAGAGTCCTGGGTCATGTATTTTGATGATTCCCAAAATAAAGGTTCATGTTCCAATTTAAAATTTCAAATGCTTCCAATACCTATTAACTTACTGACAAATTTCTACTGGAAATGGGGGAGGGGGAATCCACAAATAGTAAAAGCACAGCACTTAAAAGGGATTGCAATATGGTGAATAAGTAAAAGAAAAAAATCCAAACAATTCTAAGTATGAATGTTTTGGGGTTAGAAATGTGAAGTATGAGTTCTGGCCCCAAATATTTAATATGCACTCTCTGTCACTAGGTAGGTACAGCAACTTCAGTCAAGTTAAGATCTTTCAGGCTTTTTGAAAAATATATGTTTTTATTGATTTCAGAGAGGAAGGGAGAGGGAGAGATAGAAACATCAATGATGAGAGAGAATCACTGATCAGCTGCCTCCTGCACACCCCCTGCAGGCCTACTGGAGATCGAGCCCACAACATAGGCATGTGTCCTGACTGGGAATCGAACAGGGGACCTCTTGGTTCATGGGTTGACACTCAATCACTAAGCCACACTGGCCGGGTTGAGTGTTTGTTTTTAAAGACAGTAGCAGACTTAATCTGGAGAAAGACTACTTTAAAACTGTTTTAAGCATCATTTCATGCCAGTGCAAACTATTCTAATTTTTCCTTGAAATCAATTGGGCAATTGTTTTCCAGGACCTTTAAGATGTTTATACCAATAGGAGTAAAGCAACCCATTTCATTGTGATTCTTGTATTTCTTTAATTTATAAAGCAGCAGCAGAAGCGACAGAGAGTGATTAACATTCAAGCACAAAGGCTCCTGGCCCACACAGGAGGAAGAGCACCAGTTTCAGAAGCTACCACTGTGAACATGCTGCCGGGAGGCCAAGCCCTACAGACCCTGGGCTGGGGGTCATCAGGTGGGGCCTGGCTGGAGAACACCAATAGGTAAGGAAAGATGAAACCGTGAAATGAAACGAAAGGTAAAACCTTAAGACTAAACAAAAGGCTGATCTAGCAGAATCCTATGAGAATTTGTAGTGCATAATTAAAACATTTAAAATTTTAGAACTTTTAAAACTTCCACAAAACTGGAGCCATTAAGGAAGAAGAGAAGCAAGACAAGCAGGTTGAGCCTGGGGGTTTTAGTAGAAGTGTCCCCAGATCATGTTCTAAACCAGCGTGGAGCGGATGCATCCCAGAGCAGCAGTCCATTCACGGGCACTGGTTCTTGTATTCCCGGTTTCTCTGGCTGAGCGTCACATGACAAGGCAGTGCTATCTTGTGAGGCACAAGAACCCAAAGTTTTCCCGGAGAAGCTAGAATGCAAATTGTCCTGCTATCAGACAAGCCGCTACTCTCTGTTTTGTTTCTGAAACACTGCTCTTCCAAATGCTTGGGTATTTTAATGAGTGCACGTGAACACGCTTAATTGTTCATGTACATTCAAATCAAGGCTACAGAAACCCAAGTGCCTAGGCCAGGAAATCCAGAAGCTAAACTCTGAGCCTCAGAGCATCGTTTGCTGATACTGGGGGCTTGGCAGCACCCACACCTCAAACCAGGACGGTGACGCCAACCACTCTCCTGTTCTCAGCAAAGATAGGAAACTGCTGAACATGCACCGTAGGTGAATTTCAAGTGTTCATAACTCGTCTGGGTATCTGATTATTGGAGACTCCAAGAGGCCTGATTATAAAAAATATCACTAAACAAACCACTAGGCACGACCAATGTTTATCACCCTGAACAAGTACTATTCGAGACTGAAAGTTCTTAAACAGTCCAGTTTCAGGCATCTCTTACTTATCTCCAATGTTGATGACTGAGTTAGAAACACTGAAAAACATCTCACTAGATGAATCAGCTGTGAGAGAAGCACGGTGAGGACGGAGAGAGCACGGGCTCCGCCAGGAGAGCAGCCGGGCGCGCTCTCGGCCTCAGCCAGGACCCCGTCTTGACTGTGTCCTTAGTCAGCAGGCCATACTCTACCTCGGGGCTGGGCAGCTGGAGGTCAGGATAATGGCTGTCCCTGACTGGGGTGCCAGCTTTACTGTTTACCAACCAGGGTTTGTCATAACAGCGAGAGAACTGAAGTGGCGTCTGCGAAATGGAAATCCAAAGGGAAGGACGGGAAACATTGAAAATGGAACAGGAAGGGAGCAAATTGGGAACATTAAATAAATAAATAAATAAATAAATAAATAAATAAATAAATAAATGATACCAAAATTTAAAAGAAACAGAAAACAAAATAAAATGCTTATCAGTCCGATGGATGAGATGGGCCAGGCAGAAAGGCACTAGCAGTCTTCATACATAACCTGTCTTAACAACAAACTTATCCATTAGCCCCAGCTGCATGGACAGTGCCAGGGTTTTCAAAATCAGTAACTGGCTGCACTCAACTTCACACTGAGATCATGTTGAAAAAACCTAATGCTTCTGACCTAATGCCCTTAGCACATACTTTAATAAATGTGCCTTTGTTGTCATCTTTGTTGCAGGCCCTGTATTTTTGCACCGCTAGGCCTGGTCAGCCTGGTCTAGGGGAACTTGGTCCATACGACTTCATGTTCTCTTCCTCACGGGAGCCTTTCAGAGGCTACACTGAACAATGAACATCTGCACAGTTGGGGCTGGGAAGGCGCCATGGTGGTGGTGAGCACATACCTTGGTACCACTGGCTGGGGTGGCCGGAGAAGACGGCATGGAGGTACAGCTGTGGTTGCTCTGACTAGCGCTGGAGCTGGAGCGGGTAGGAGAAGCTGCTCGGGAAGATGGTTTGGACCTTCGACCCCGAGATCGGAAAGGGGTCATTCCCTGGGATGCTCCCTCAGGTAGGATGAATTTCTCTCTAAGTTCAATGTTAGTTCTACCTCGTGCTAAAAAGGGAATAAACACACACAGACACAATGTCAGTTAATCTTAAAAAATATGTCTTTGATGGTCATATAGCTGCCTGACCCCATGATAAGTTCTATAAGTTATAGATTTAGTACCATGTTTAGATCCTTCTAAAATAGAGATAAATTCATGAGCTATCAGCCTTGTCATGACCCTTACCCACAGCAGTCATTACCCAAGAAGCCCCCAGATTTGCCACAATAAAAACACCTTTGCATACAAAGTGCCATTACATTCTGCTGTCACAGCGGGCCTGGCCACTGTCCCCTGGGCGAGGGAGAGCAGGCGCAGCAGTTCCAGCCTTGGAGGTGAAACCAAGCCCTCTTCTCTCTCACAGGACACGTGTACTTTTTGCTCAGCTTTTGCAAGATACACGGCAACGAAATAGTGGAGAAAAACAGATCTCTCTTCTATTGAATTGTTGGTAACGATCCTAAAAAAAGGGGTCCAGGAACTCGGATGGTAGAAAGATGAGGACAGAATCATTAAGAAGTAAACATGTGAGGGAAGAGAGATCAAACCATGCACAAAACCTGCCAGTCAGGAACCGTTAAGTCAAAAACCAAAAGCGGTAAGAAGCTGAAGGACGTCTGTGAGGGGGAGAGGGTCAAGGTGTGAAGTCTGGAAACAGCACTGAAGGCACAGGTGCTGTCCATGGCTTTGAGCTGTGAGCCAGATTCAGTCAGAAGATACCAACACGAATGTTGAATGGGAAAGATACCACTAAATCTAAAGAAACATTTCCCCTGGAGTATGTTCAACTACTTCTCACTGAAAGGTGTTACCCTGCAATAACCCCCACCTCCTCATCCACCTAAACTGCTCGCTACTACATAGATCTAACAAGTGGAAAAGCCAGGGGAAAGGGAACTATTATAAACAAAACATGTGTGGTTCCTTCCTATATTAGGGTTCTTACTGTGGCTAGAAACTACAAGTTTAGAAGATTACAAGTGATTGTGCCCACTCAACTCATCTCCAAAATTTTAGACCAATGTACATGCTCCAAAATATAGTATGAGCATATTCAATTTACAATGCTCTCTGTATGAGGGAGGAGGGAGGAAACGAGAACACACATGTATATGAGTGCAAGTAAAACCCTGCCAACATGCAGGCAGCACAGCTCTCTGCTGCTGTGATGTGCATGTGGGGCCTGCTGACGGCTCTCTCCTTGAAACCCTCCCTCGCTTGGCTCCCAGGACACCGCTCGCCCGCTCTCTTCCTTCCCCCTCCTGCCCACTTCTTCAGCACTGACAGCCCCTGGGCTCTGTTCACAGTCCTGCCCTCCCTGTTAGACTTTCATGGTGCTGAGCGCATGCACCTGAGACCTCAGTGCCATTAGAGGTCGTGCCTGACGCCCAAATACGTCCCTGCACAGAGCCTGGAATTTAGATGTTACAGCCAGTCGGTGGTTAAACACGACCAGAGCCAGAAACCTGGAGCCGCTGCAGGTGCCTCCCTCTTGGTGGCAGTTTGTCTGCTGACTCTGCATCTAATGCTTCTAAATCTTGAGCCTTCCCACGCCCTCCTACACCATGTGGTTCACGGAGCATCTTCTCCACCTGGGAGGGCTGTGACAGGCTTCCAACTGGCCTCCTTGGTTCTCATCTTATTCCCCACCTCTCCCTCCCTCCTCACTCCCCAGAATGTATTTCCCAATAGAAATTTCCTATCTGTAAACAGCTCAATATCTTCCATGGCATCATTCCTTATAGCAGAATCTCCCAAACCGAGGTTTCTGAGAAGTTCCCTACAAAAGGGAGTTTAGTAAATGCTGTATGTGACCCCCGACCACCTAGCCCGAATGCAATCATCATTCTATAAGCTCTGGAAAGTTCTGCAGTGAAAAAATATGCATTTGACCATGATTTGAAGATTTTTTTTTTTTTTTTTAAGATCACATCTTGGGGACTAGACTGTGAAGGCAGCCATTTCAAGTGCAGTTTTCAACCACCAAAAAGGCCATCATTTCCTAAGGGACTTATCCTGGCCACCTACGCCGGCTGGAGCAGGCCTGCTAGTTAAAATTCAGTTCTAAGCTGTTGGTTTAATGAATAGAGTTTTAGTTTGACCAAAGTTTCCTGGATGCGTGATGGTAGCAAGAGGGTGAATGTACTTAATGCCACTGAACTTGTCAGTTCAAACGGTTAAGATGATAAATTTTATGTGTATTTTACTGCAATTAAAACAGTTTTAAGCCAAATTATGCCATTTAAATCTTCATAAATAAAGTTCTTCTAGATTTTCACTAAAATCTGGGGGAACTACTTTGTGTAATGCTCAAAAATTGGTAAAGGTCTACTGATTAATTAGGCAGACACTTTTATTTTTTAAATCCTCACACGAGTATATTTTCTTCCATTGATTTTTTAAGAAAGAGTGGGGGGCAGGGAGAGAGAGAGAAACATCGATGTGAGAGAGGCACGATGACTGGTTGCCTCCTGTTCCCAACCTGACCAGGGGGTGGGGATTGGACCTGCAACCCAGGTAGATGCCCTTGACTGGGAATCGAACTGAGACCCTCTGGTGGGCAAGTCGATGCTCTAACCACTGAGCCATGCCAGCCAGGGCCAGACACTGTTTTTTTTTTAACTTTTTTTTTTCCCCCCAGACACTGTTTTTTAATTTCCATCTAAAACATCATGATAACTTTTGGCATGACTGAATTCAGAAAATGAAATCTCCCATTCTGCCAGGAACCTACATTGTTGAGTATTTTCACTTTTTAAATTTGGCTAAAGCAATGCGCTGTCTGAGATGTCTTTTGTCTTTTTATTATTTATTTGTTAATCCTCATCGGAGGATATTTTTCCATTGATTTTTAGAGAGAGTGGAAGGGAGAGGGAAAGACAGAGAGAAACATCAATGTGAGAGAGACACATCGATTGGTTGCCTCCTGCACACACCCCTACCAGGGCCGGGGAACCTGCAACCAAGGTGCGTGCCCTTGACTGGAATTGAACCCGGAATCCTTCAATCCGAGGGCCGATGCTCTATCCACTGAGCCAAACCGGCCAGGGCTCTTTTATATTTTTAAACTGTGTGTAAAAGGAGGTAACAAATGATCATGCACACTGGTATTACAAACCTGTCATGAATTTTATACTGTCCTCAGTATAAGTCCCTATTGTCCAGAGAGCCAAGGATATGTGACACAAATGAATACAAAATCTACCGCAGAAGCTTCTAGAAGCCATAGCAATCTTTCTAGGATCCTAGACAGTTTCTTTTTTGCAGTGCTCATGCTTTTCCAAGTTATTTATTACCTTCACCCACCCCTTAAGTGTTCACCTCCTAGCACAATTTTTACACGAGTAGAAGTAGCTCATCCTGTCCATCACTGGTACAGTCGTGACACCTACGACTGCAGGGGAGTTCTTGACTCCGCAATCAATGCGACTGCGATGACTGCTGAGCTCTAGGACTCCTGGAGAGACAGAGGAAAGCCTTACCTTGTGTGCTCCAAGGGATGCTGAAAAAGGCTACTCTGTTCCACAGAAAACAGCTATTAGATGGCCCTCCCAAAGTTCCTTGGGTTCCAACTTTTAACTAGTAAGAGGACAAAGCAGGCAGGGCTCTTTTTGGCCAGCAGCACCATGTTACCATGGAGAGAGCAAGTAGAGCAGGCAGCAAACAGGCAACCAAAGACCCCAAAATGTTGCATGCAGTATCCCTTCTGTTTGTTTAGTCCAAACATACATGGCACGAAAAATAAAACCTTAGTAATAGATTTAGAAAGGAACAATGCTGTTTTACTGTTAGGATTAAAATGAAACATATTGCTCCTCACTTAAAACAACGAAAGAGGACTTTTCTATCAAGGAAACTGGTTTGCAATATAATTAAATTCTAAAACTGATTACACCCTTTCCAGTTTTGACCAGAATAGATGTTTTCAAAATTAACTATTTTCTAAAAAAAGAAACTCCTAATGAAAAGTATTACTCTCATTTATTGGAATAAATGCAGAAGGAGTTAAAGTAAGAACTATGTGAGAATTGTACCCTTTAGCTCTAAATGCTTCAGAATATGACTATAGCTCACTTCCAAAAAAGTCATATAACTGTACTGTAAGCATTTCTGCTAGGTTTATAAATAAGCCTAAATAATTTAATTATTCCGGCTGAACCAGTAATACACATACAAGGGATGGTGGGCATGCTGGTCTCGGAGACCAAGAGCACATACTCTAGAGCAGGGGTCCTCAAACTACGGCCCGCGGGCCACATGCAAATACAAATATTGTATTTGTTCCCGTTTTGTTTTTTTACTTCAAAATAAGATATGTGCAGTGGCATAGGAATTTGTTCATATATTTTTTTAAAACTATAGTCCGGCCCTCCAACGGTCTGAGGGACAGTGAACTGGCCCCGTTTAAAAAGTTTGAGGACCCCTGCTCTAGAGCCAGACTGTCTGGGGCTTGAATCCTGTCTGTTATTTATGAGCTGTCTGTCCTCAGGCAAGTTACTTAACTTTTCTATGCCCCAATTTCCTGTTCTGTAAAATGGAGAGAACAATAGTACCTACACTCACAGAGGTATAAGTGTTGTTATTTGTCAAGTGCTTATAATGGTGGGTTGCGTATAAAGCTATATGGGTATTTGTTAAATAAACAGAAACTCAGAACAAATTCTATGGGTTCTGTTTTAACAGGAGTATTTTATGCTCTGCTAACTTAAAATAGTTAGAAAAGCTATAGTTTGGCTATTTCAAAGCATTCTTAAAGGCAGCAGTTACCACAGAGCCAAGAGGTGCTATAGTTTAAGAAGCAAAGCCATTCTCAACAGGCTGGGGTGTGGGTAAGAGGGACAAAGCTTAAAAGCCAACCTATGGGAGACTGACTGGAAATCGAAGAGCTGGAATCAGAGTGCTTTATTTTACTCCCAGGATGGTGAACTAGAATAAAAAAATATAAACACAGACAGAGCAGGAAATGCAGAAACTGGGTCAAGAAAGACAAACTGGCAGACAGTTGGGAGCCTCCTGTATACCCACATGCAGCTCTGATCGCAGGAAAAGGGAGGGCGCAGCTGAAGAGGACTTAGCAGCTGGAACCTGATCGCTTTCCCTTTGAGCCCTCACACGCCTCTGGCTGCAGGTGCATCAGTCAGTACCATGTATACGTTTCCTTTGGCCTTTGGGCGGGCACACCAGCCTTTTCATGTTTAACAGACAGATACCCGTGGTCTTGTTTAGGTGACCATCCGTCTTAGAAGTGACTAGGCTCACTGCTAGGTGTTCTTTATCCTGCCTCCTGGTCAAGGGGGCTCCGCAGTCCTCCCTGCATGGGAGGAGCCCAATACCATCCCCCGTTTCAGGCAAAGGGATCTGGAGCACCAACAGGGAACCTAAAAGGCTTTATCAGGCTCTGTTCTAGCTGAGTGTTTACTTAACACCTCAAACCAAAGTATTCATGGACACCAATACATTTCCAATTCTCATTACTGTCTCCCCAGCAGCACCAACCTCTCCTGCTCTCTCCCTGGTCTACTCTGTCGCCTCCAAGTTCTGATCTGTGCTAGTAAGGTGACATCTGGTCAGCTCAACAACTAACTAAACAACTTTAGAAGGGTAAAGTAAGTTCCCCAGCAGTTTGTGTAGGCACAGAAGCTCAGTGGTGAGGGCATACCCAACGTGTAATTCATCTCAGGATGGTTTCTTACCTCGGCAGGGGTCATTTTTCACTAGAAATTCATCCAGGGCCATCCATCCTCCACCAACGCGAACCATCACTGTGCTGCGCAGGATGCGGACCAGCCGCAGCTGCTGGGAGTCCCCGAACTGCAGGGCCAAGGGGAAACCAATGAGTGCGCGTGCCTCGGCGCAGGCCAGGAGGCCCTTGCAAAGCAGACTGTATTCAGACGCAATGACAATCTGACAGTTGGGGAGAATTTGACCTCTCATTATTTTGCATTTTTCAAAAAAGAATTTAAAATATGGAAAAACAAATATAAAGCTAATGACCAGTATACTGGAATAAAATTAACTTATGATGGCCATACCCCTGACCAAAGGGGGAGGGAGAAGGATATACAAACATTAGCTCACTTGGATTCTTTTAAACATTCTGCCCAAATTAAAGCCCAATAAGGAAATTCTTTATTATGCTAGTTTGTTTTCAGAAAAGGATAGGTGACTGGAAGGTGGATGTCAACTTCTGAATACAGTGTGCTCAAGTTAAATGGAGAATGGCAAGTATTTCAAGCCTCCGGGAAACCCTTGCAAAGCATCATCATTACAAGCTTAGACGGAAATTTGATTTTCCATATCAGATTTTCAGAAATAAACCCAAAGTACTCTCTAATTGTGATGTTATCAGCAGAAAAGTTTCTTCAGCTGAACAAATGATTAAACAGTATTTATACTAAAATTTAGTTGAAGAAATCGAATTTTTAATTTACCGTGTTATATAATTTACCATGTGGATTATATATTCAACTGTATTCAACAATCATTTTGGGATGTTAAGATAAGCAGGACTTTTTGATATATTTTTTCTGGCCTAACATTCCTGCTTCTCAGAGGGGTTAACATTCTGAAGTTTCCCACTGCGTAAATTATCCTCTTCCCAAAATAAACTAAGAGGCAACAAAAGAGAATCATGCTGAGATCCCAAAACAAAAATCAAATGGTTGGAGAAATAGCATTCCTAAAATTATTTAATTCAAGGAAAATGGGGGTGGGGGGAGGGGAAGAGAAGGGAATATTTAATCACTTAATTAGGATTTTCAAAGTTATAAAGGAGAACTATAACTTTGAAATCAGGCACAAAAACCGAAAATGCCCAAAAGGATGTTTGTGAAGGAAGGACACATGACCAGCCTCCCTCAAAATTAATATACTTGTGACAATTCTCTGTATTATATTGCATTGACGCAAGCTCAGTTTATATAGGCGAGGTGACTAAAAAATGTATTATTCCATTCCCCAGCCCCTTACTTTGAAAACAAAATTGTTGTACATCATTCCATACAGCTGTGAAGTTTTTATGCAGAGTGACCCAGCAACAGCATGGTGGAGCGTGAAGAGCACTGAAGTGGGGACCCAGAGATGTGAGGGAGGGAATAAACGTCCTGTCCCGGGAAGGAAGCTGCCCCTTTGGCCTCTGCAGGAGCCTCCCTCAGACACTGACCCAGAGAGTGAAAACGGGGAGGCCCTTTGGGAGGAATGGAGGATTCCACCAGACTCCAGAGCAGGGACGGCCTGGATCACAATTAGGGGTCCTCTCCGGGTAGGTGAGGAGAGGAAGGAAATGAGGGCCTATGTACCTTCCAGAGTAACTCGGGAAGGGATCCCAAGATGTTCCTCGTTCTTACATTAGTGTCCTATAATTTATTGGTCAGCCTTACTCTATTTACTTCATTCTTCCTCCTTTAATTTCCTATTAGAGCTCTCTCTGAAAGACTCTAACTTGTTTCTGCTAAGCTATGGGGAAAAGGAGGTTTGACCCAAGCCAGTAGCCAAAGTGTCTGGGGAAGTTGAAGGCTGGGTAACAAGTGGTGGAAGGGGTTATGGCAGCTCTAAAAATGGGGACGCGTGCAAACCTGGCAGAGCTGGGTGTCGGTGAGGCAAAGGCCTCAGAACAGTCTTAGGGGCAACAGTAACTTCTGTTTCCTTCTCTTAAATGGAAAATCCCTTACAGTGACATGGGCTCTTGCAGTGGCTATGACATGACTGTTGGCATGTAACTCCTTAGGCCTCGGGTTTAAAATCAACTTCATAATTCTGTTCCCAACATTGGAATGAACGCATCTGACCATATGTGGTCAGTGGAGCAGTAGAGGAGGACCTCAGTCTTCAGGGGCCCCTGGCACCTGCATGCAGCAATCAGCTAACAGCATATCCTTTAGGTACGACTTGGCATCCTTATGGAATGATTCATTTAGAGCAAGTTTCGCTGTTCTTGTCTTTATTTGTTCTCTGTTCTCACTGGCCCAAAAGGTTACTGTAGTTAGTAATTACTGCAGTGCTTGGGATTTAACACTGATTGAGGGTTTCAAATGAACTCTTAGTGTTTTCTGATTTCGTATCATAAGACAGATTTTACCCATGCAACTTCCTTCCATTTGAAGATACAGGACCCCAGAGCCCTCAAAAAGATCTAAAAGGTTAGAGTTACCAAGTGGAGTAAGAAAGCATTCAATCGTTTATGCAGGTCTAATTTGATTCCATTAGATTTTGGCTGGCTGGCCATACTGACAAACTTTAGGCTATGGACAATTATGATGTCCACACTACACTTCTCAGGTACCTTATACTGATAAAATACAACATAAATGCAAGTAACTATAATTATTCATAAGGTATTTAAAGACACATTATTTAAATACCCCAAGACTTTTTGACTTAGTGTGCATTATAAAAGTTGTGTTTACTGTCAGAAGACTTTGGTATAAGTCAGAATTGTGTTGTGTGGTATTCTGACTTCCAACATACAAGACCAAGATTTTAGAAAAACTTACTGATGATACCATAGCTTCAATTTCCCTGAACTATACTACTTTTAACTCAGCCCAGCATAATACCATCATCCTCAGCCAATCCAATTTTAAATGGAAAATTTCATCTCCTTTTTAAAAAATATAGACTTATCACCTTTTGCTAAGACAGCTCTACAACTAGCCCTGTAGCAGTGTCTCCACTTGGTAAGATAACCAGTCGTGACCCCAGCATGCTTCAGATTACGTCCTCTCCCCACAGCAAAGAACAGGCAGCATTAGCTACACAGACCATTTCCACCAAGGAGAACGTCGCAAGGCAAACTGTACCTGGTTGCCGAGGAAGAACTACAGACAGTAAAAGTAAAGGACGAAGGAAATGGAAGAAAAAAAAAAAGAGAACATTTTATCAAATTAACACTAAGGAATAAAAATCATAATCATGTTACCAGTCTTCAAGCACAGTGACATACACTAACCATTCTTACAGACCTATGTTGCTCTTATTGATTCATTTCTCTCACAGGTAATTGAAAAACCCAAGAAACAAAGCCCAACAAGCAAGCATAAGATTGCTTGGAGTTTTAGTAACTAAATGCCCTGCGTTGGTCCAAGGCAGAGTCACCCACCACTCCCTGGCTACGAGCGGCACCGTGTGCTGTAGGTGTACTTTGAAGACATTTTTAATGTATTAACGGAACCTAGATTTTTTCCTCACCGTAATTTGACATAGCCATCTTAAATTATCTTTGCCAATCACAGATTTTCTTTAGGACTTTAGAGACTTCCTGACAAGCTGCTGAATATATTTTAGGAGCCCTGTTTCAGACCCTGGCCCTAAAAGAAGCTAAAACACAGCACAGTTCACTGTCAGTTGTGGCCGCACTCAGCATGGCTTTCTAGCGAAGACTATTGAGCCTGGCACCACCCAGGGCATCCAGACCGTTTGTAGCCCAGCCCAGAGCGGCCAGTGTCCCTTAGGGCCTTGACACATTCCCTCCAGCTCTCTCTGAGCCCAGCAACCACTTAGGCTCACAAAGACCAGCTCTTGGTGAATGTCAGTCATTAGATCATTGTTTCCGAAGACTTTGGTCAATAGTAAAGAGAGGGCTCTGAAATGTCTCCTACACTGAACTCAAGTAAAGCTATTATTAGCTAGATAGAGCACTGTTTTTCAGATGGAACTAGAAAGGGCATTACGCTTAGCCCACCAGGACACCTGACATTTGGAATCTATAGACACATCTCAGGTCCCACTGGCTCTCGTCCTCCAGGCACTGCCAATGGGAAGGTGGGATCGTTGAGTCCGCCATGGGTCAGGTTGCTTTCGCCTGTAAGGGCCAAGTAGGAGAAACCAACACCACAAAGAACTGCTTTGCTCTTCCTTACCCGGTATTTATTCTCTCCAATCTGCTCCACCTGAAATCTTTTTGCACATTTGCACTGAGCCACTTGTCTTGTGACCTATTGGTTGTGAACAACAAAAAAAGAAAAATGTGAAGGGTAAAGTAAGACTCCCTCTTAAAAAAAACCAGAAAGATTTTTTACATGTAAACAGAGAAGCTATTCAATATGTATTTTTAAGGCATTTCAGGGTTTTGACACAAACATTTATCTTCTATTCCAAATTGAGACACATTGTTCTTAGTACTTGGGATACTAAAGACACCAAGAGAGAAATGTGCTAATATGCTATCATCAAAATCAACTAATAAAGCAAATTATGAACTGATCTGAGTTTCAACCTAGCAGCTCAGCAGTCAGGCCTGGGGAGTTCCAGGTCACTCCTACGACCTGCCCTGCTGCCTCCCTTCCCAGGACCAACATATCCCAGGATGTCTATGTACTACTGATTAATTTGCTCTTGAATTTTCAATGTGACACAGTTCTTAACTAGGCAGAAAGCTTAGTGTCCACGCCATTTTAAACATTTGCATTTCACCCCTTAAATGCTGCGTTTGAAGACCACTCCCCTGGATGCTGAGGTCGGATGCTTAGAACTAAGAGTCTAGGATCAACCAACACAGGATCTGTGAACCAGGTAAGGTTTTCTGTAACTTTAGAGCACGGCACAAATGTGACCACTTCAGTGAGAAGCCCTCTGGTCTAAGCTATAGTTCAACGTCACCCACAAGCGGATCCCTAAACAACTCCAAACAGTCACCTCCCAACAGACGAGCCCCAGGGCTGATGTGGCAACCATACCCAACCCACCTCGGGACAGTAGAAAGCTATGGTCAAAAATGTACTCAAGATACAGTTATGTCCCATACCTCGTCTTCAATTTTATCTGCATCGGTTGTTGGTCGGTAAGCATCCTTATTGGGATGGAGAGCAGCTACGAATTCATAGTAATCGAGATGTGCAGGAGGCAGCTGATCGATGTTTCTCTCTCATCGATGTTTCTAACTCTCTCTCTCCCTTCCTCTCTGTAAAAAATCAATAAAAATATTTAAAAAAAAATGTACACAAGATACAGTTATGTGCCATACCTCATCTTCAATTTTATCTGCATCGGTTGTTGGTCGGTAAGCATCCTTATTGGGATGGAGAGCAGCTACGAATTCATAGTAATCAATGTAGCCATCCCCATCTCGGTCAAAAATGTCAGCGACAGCTGTCATCTCCAACTTGGTAGTGGGGAACTCTGGAACAGTAAGAGGTTTACATGATTGGCTGGAAGGTATATAACTACTATTTGAAAGAAAAAACATTTATGTCTTGATTTTTTTTTCTGAAAAGCAATACACACTCAACTTTAGAAACTTAGAAGATAGACTATTAAGTTTTTGCTTATAGACTACCCTGCCCCCCCCCAAGCATTAAAAAAAAGCGCTATTTCAGATATACTGAAGGGTATAAACAGAATATTATAACCACTATGGACCTACCACCCAACTTAAGAATTTATTTATCCACTCCACTATTATTATTTAAATTATTTCAGAATAGTGACAACTTGGAATTAGTAGGATGAAGTTTCTTCTGTTTAGATAATTGCCTTAGACTACTGACAAATTGCTTTCCAAAGGAGGTGAATGCTTTCAGTAGCAGAGTAATTTATTAAAAAGTAAATCAAACTATATTGTCAATCAGCAGAAAACCTCTGGTGGCTGACCACTGTCCCACTGTTTCTAGAATGAAGTCTGACCACTTCGCCAGGACCTGCAAGGGCCCGTGTTAACTAGCTGCTGCCTACCTTCCAGCTTTAACTCCTACACTCCAGCCATGCTAACCTTTTCACGCCTAGAACGTGCCAAGTTCATTCCCACCTCCCCACTTTGTACCTGCTGCTTCCTCTGCCTCTCTCTCTTCCCGCAAACCTTGAGTTGGCTGGAGCCTTCTCATCATCTAGGTCTCAGCTCAAATATTACCCCCAGACAGGCCCTCCCTGGCTACCCATGTAAAGTAGCACAGCTGTGGGATGTGCTTTGTGACCCTGGAAAATCACTTATCTACTTATGCCTCAATTACTTATTTTGTTAAAATAAACGAGACCACACACTTTGTAAGCTGTTATGTGTCAGAAACTGATGTAATGAAAAATGTATTTTTTCAAACATTTTGCTTAGAACTACATTACCCACAAAACTCAGCTCCTTATCTATAACTCAAACAAGACCTGCTATTTTTTATTCCCAGCAAAATGAGGCTCTTCTTGCCATGAAAACGACAGACCAATCTTAGTAAGCAATTATAGTTCTTCCTTAACTTCAGAAGGACAGTTCAGCCCGATTATCTCCTTCACAAACTAGGGAATCCAGGTGTGACCATGCTTGGAATTATGATTGGACTCACTGGATGCTAGAATGCCATCGATAAACTCCTGACGGGTTATCTTCCCATCCTGGTCCTTGTCAATTCGCCGGAAGAAATCCATCACCCGTGACTTTTTGTGATTCATCCAACGCATATACTTTTTCCTCCAGACATCAAAGTCAAAATTGGCAAATTCCTTCAACTAGACAGAAGTCAGGAGTGTTAACAAAACCTGTATGTTGGCATTCACACCTGCCCAGAGCACACCAAAACTTTCATACACACAGTAAAGCCGTTCAGGCCTTCTGGAGGGCACCAACAATGGTACCTGTGTTGCCTCTTCTGTGGAGGCACCATCTGGCTCCTTCAGGGAGAACCACGATTGTTACACGGGCTGTGGTGTACGGAGCAGCAGGAGAAAGTGCCTGAACACCACCGTGAGAAGCACAGAGCAAGGAGCATGCAAAAGGGTGGAGCCAGCCTTGCTTTCCCTTTGCCCCTTCGAAGGATCACCTTAGAGGCCAGGGAATGAATTCTATCCCAGAGGAGAAACTATGACCGAGAGGCCCACCCTTCAGGCTCACATTTCCCACCATTTTCTGAGATGAGCTCATCTGATTCTGGCTGGAAGCATTAAGATCCAACCCTGCACGTAAGCATGTTTCTTGAATGGCACCAGAGCGGGCAAACTGCCCACCTGACTTCCATGCTACACTTGGCTCTGACAGACAGCAGCAGGCCCGTGAGGTGGGCAAGGCAATGTTTAGCTACTTGGATGTTAGTGATACTGACGTAGAATGACTTTAAACAGTACAGCAGTTTTCCAAACCTAGTCTTTAAAACTCCAAAGTTGGGAGGAATGAGGGGAAAAAGAAAAAGCCAAAAACCAAATATGCTTAAAGCTCAACTGACCTACTACAAAAACAACAAAAAGCACAGAATACTCACTTCCAGGCATAGCTGCTTTGATGTAAAAAAATGTAGAAGATACCAGAGGTTTGTTTTAGGAACTAGACAGTGTGGCATTATATTTTTTAGACTGGTGTTGGTACTTTAAAATTTGCTTTTCATAATCTAGTGAAGTTTAATACAATAGCAAGATCATAAAAATAGTCTCATTTCATAATTGTGTAGCTTTTCTCTTTACTTAAAGGGCTCAATAATAATTCTTTTCGTGGTAAGCTACACACCTGGAGGTAATTTTGCACAGCCAGGTGCTGAGGAGGGTCAGGTCACAGGCCCTCACGACTGGCCGGTTGCTTGCTTTCTGGAAAGCCTGCTCTGTTGTGAGTGGTTTACTCACACGTGTGTCTTTTCTCCTAGGAGGCCCGAAGACTCACGAGGTCTGTTTCTACTGCTGGGAAGTTGAGAGGCCTCAGAAGGACTGTGACTTCCCTCGGGGGTGCTGTCTGGCGGGGCTTACCTCCTCCAGTCTGTCCAATGCGTCATTCAGCTTCCGCTGACGCTCCAGCGCTAACAGCCACACCTGCTGCCAGCGGGCAGAGAGCTGGTTGATCCGTGGGTTTTTCGCTTCAGATTGTGAAAAAATCAGCATGGGAGGAGGTGTTGGCTGACTCAAGGACTTCCCTAAAAGGAAAAATAACCACAAAATTAGAAAAGCTGAATTTGTCAGTTCAGAAAGAGACACACTGTCACATGTATGGACTTAAAAGACCTTCATAACGACATCCAATCACTAACAGGAAAGAAACATGGCACCTGGCCATACTTAGATACAGAAACATATTAATTTCAAAACTACTGATTCTCCTCCAAGCCAATAGGTCTTGTCTCATATTTTCAATCAATTCTGTCCTCCCTTAGTGAACTGAGGAAATGTCAAATCAACTAAAGCTGCAATGGTGCCAGCGAAGCTCATTTAGTTTACGATTAAGTCAATGCGAACCAAATATAAACAGCTAGCACTGATAACCAAAACAATGGAAAATCACTGCAAATTAATTTGCTTGACTTATTTAGAAATTTCATAACAATCCAAGAAAATGTAGTAGAGTTACTGTATGTCAGTGTTAAGAAATGTGACTTTCAAAAAAAATTTTGGTTCAAATCCAATGGCTTTTGAAAATAAAAAGGACATTTTTTTGACAGGGATTTGGAAAGTGCTCATTGTCCACAGCAGGAGTGATGCCTCCTAACACAGCGGCGGGGACATACTGCTGCCACTGCGGGGTTTCTCCATGAAAGGCCCGTGCGCAGGCTCTACGTTCTTCCTTTTGTATGTCTTGGTGACCCGGTCCATGTCAGGCTGTTTGCGAGTCATCTCTTCCATAAATGTCTG
The DNA here is from genome assembly GCF_000147115.1 of Myotis lucifugus. Taxonomy (NCBI): domain Eukaryota; kingdom Metazoa; phylum Chordata; class Mammalia; order Chiroptera; family Vespertilionidae; genus Myotis; species Myotis lucifugus. The sequence continues at coordinate 230,549 of NW_005871308.1, forward strand.
TTAAATACAAACAACAGAAAAAAAGAGTTCAGAGTTTTCTTGGACTAAGATGGCATGAGACAACTTCTTTTTTTTAAAAAATATATTTTATTGATTTTTTACAGAGAGGAAGGGAGAGGGATAGAGAGTTAGAAACATCGATGAGAGAGAAACATCGATGAGAGAGAAACATCAATCAGCTGCCTCCTGCACACCCCCTACTGGGTATGTGCCCGCAACCAAGGTACATGTCCTTGACCGGAATCGAACTTGGGACCCTCAGGCCGCAGGCCAACGCTCTATCCACTGAGCCAAACCGGTTAGGGTGAGACAACTTCTTACTAACAAAGGCCAAGCCCATGACAGACTATTGATAGATGCCTTGTACACTGACTCACTCATTCCAAGAAACACAATTGAGCAGGCACTTCAGGTGCTGAAGGCCTGAAAAAATGAAACACAGCTTCTTATTTTAAGGAGCTCACAGGTGAGTGAGGAAAACCAGGAAGTCAGAGCAATGAGTGCCACTCAGGGTGCCGAAGAAGACTAGGATGAGTACCTGGCAGTGGATGAATTCTTTCTGCTTTGTAACACGTACATCTAAGACCTGAAGACAGCCTCTAGGAGCTGACAGCAACTCCTGGCTGACAGTCAGCAAGAAATGGAAAGGGGTGAAATAGGTGAAGGGATTAGCAACAGCAGCAACAACAACAACAACAACAACAACAACAACAAAACTTATAGACATAGACAACAGCATGATGATTACCAGAGGAAAAGGGAAGAGGGTGGAGGTAGAAGAGGGTATAGGGGGTATAAATGGTGATGGAAAACTTGACTACAATATCCAGATGATGTATTATAGAATTGTATACTTGAAATCTATATAATTTTATTAACCAATGTCACCCAAATCCTATATAATAAAAGCATAGTATGCAAATTATCCCCTCAACTGGGAATTCTTCCAGGAGTTCAACCAGGGGGTGGGGCTAGCTGGGGGAAGGGAGGGAGGCCCCGGCCAGCAGCTGCTAGGGACCCTGCCAGTGCACAAATTTCATGCACTGGGCCTCTAGTAAATTCAATAAAAATTTAAAGAAAGAAAATGGAGACCTCAGTCCTACAACCATAGGAAATTAATTCTACCAACAACTTGAATGAGCCTGAATGAGAATTGCTGCACTGGCTGACACTTTAATTTCAGCCCAATAAGACCCTAAGAAGAGGACCCAGCAAATTCATGCCAACTTCTGTCCCACAGAAACTGTGAGATAAATGTGTGCTGCTTTAAGCTAAGTCTCTAGGAATACGTTAAGCAGCAGTTTAAATAGGATACACATAGGGCAAAGGAAATACCAGTGACCCCAGGATGCGGTTAAGATACCTGATGCTCAGCGATAAGGGCTTTAACTCGGTCAATGTTCTGAGGGATTGGCTCCTGATCCCGCTGAATGAGGGTGGTCTCAGCCCATTGGATCCACACCAGAAGTTCTTCCAAGAGCTCAGCATTAGCCACCAGTTCTGACAGGGCCGTTTCAAGACGCTGCTGGTGCTGCTTAGCCCACGTCAGGACCTGGGGGAGAGAAATCATTGCCTCCTTTAGTCAAGCAAATCCCTTTGTTTTTAAAGTCCTTTTTCATCTGATCCTAACAATGACTATTTAGGGCAAAGACCACCCAAGCAGTTAAGAGACTTAGCTCTTACTCTGGTAATAGAGCTGGGTTAACTAGAATGAGAAATCAGCTCTTCTAAAAGTAAACCTAGTACATCCGATTAAACACAGGACTTCTGAGGACGGAGGAGGAATACGCACCTGTCTTTAGGAAGCCACCAGCTAACAAATCACTGCACCAACACTAGTCTTCCAGATTTCAGCACAGTACCAAGAAAGCATTCACTACTAAAACTCTAACTTAATCTTGTTGAGATTTTCCCAGTGAGTGAAAAATCTCTAATGGGGGAAGCTCTGTTGTATGTTGTTGCTGTAAACCCATTTTATCAGGCGTAGTCTTCCTCTAAAGCCAGGGACCCACCTCCTCAAAGCGAGCCCGGATGATGGTGATCCAGTGTTTGATGGTAGTTATGCAATCAGGATGGCAGACAGCCAGAATGACTTCTCCCATCGCCACCGCTGTGTTCACATCCACTCGCTTTTCTTCCACTTTCTTCATGAATTCCTAAACAAAAAAGATTAGAAAATAAAAATTAACTAACTAATCTACTCTAGCCCTGCCCGGGTAGCTCAGTTGATTAGAGCATCATCCCAATACACCAAGGTTGTGGGTTCGATCCTCAGTCAGGGCACATACAAGAATCAACCAATGAATGCATAAATAAGTGAAACAACAAATTGATGTTTCTCTCCCTTCTCTCTCCCTTCCTGTGTCTCTCTAAAAAAAAAAAAAATTCAACAAATCAATAAATAAGACACCATCATTTAAAAAAACAACACAAAACCTACTCTGATAGCAGTGTTTACACTGTAAGGGGGAAAAAATAAAAAAATTCCGTATATTTTCCCCTCCATGTGTTCACGGACACAGACCTCGAAACGCCTCTATTGGGTATCTCTGGCATTTTCTTCCCAGCACTGAGAGATGCTGCAGATGACAAGGACTAGGGACACAGAGGCATGTCCCTTTTCCCAAACTGGGCATGCCTATTTTCCTATTTTGAATGATCTCATTTGAAAAAAATCCTGTTTTTATTCATTTCAATGTGTGTAACCAGTATTGTTTTGGACAAATAACAGCAATAAAACACTACTTAAAAAAAAAATAACTAAAACAGAATGACAAAACCAAGATTAAAATCTCCCAGTCAGTGGGTAACTCAAAAATTAAAATAGCAAACATTTCCCACCTCATTAGGACAGTCACACTGAGGGCCCAGATACTGCATTTCCTGCAGCTCAGTTAGGAGGTTCTGTGGGAGCTGGTCAGGGCCTGAAGCTAGTAACAATGAGGAAAGTGAAACAAAACTATGTGCAGGTGAGGAATACAGAGGTGGAACAGCCCACGTTTTTGTTTATATAATGCCACGTTGTCTGACTTGTTTACAACCTACATGTATGATGTTTGTAAAAACAAATGAGTGAACAATCTTTAAGGTGTCACAAAAACTGTCAGTCATTTCCCTGTCATTCCTGCTAAACAGCAAGCCGGCCTCACTCTGGCTCTGCTCCTTTGCACAAGAGTCTGCAGTTTACAACAAAAGCTGCCTCCCTTTGGTGGGGTGGGGGCAGTCCTCACCGTGGTGGGTGGCATGGGTCACTGTGCCCTGTGGCTGGATTACCTTATGGGTGTCAATGAGAGACTGCAGGGCCTCTGTGTCATCGGGAAGTGCTCCCCGAAAGCGAAGTGTTTGCTCTGCTTCAGAAAGCCACTCCAACAGCATGTGGACTGTGTCCCGAAACTCTTCCGCCTGAAATAATCAAGCACAAGAGATGGAACCTCTCTGCAGCCAAGGTCCTGGCCATTGGGGTATGCCAAGGAAAGGGTCTAGGACTCAACTCTTCAGGGCATCACAGGAATTTGATGGCCCTATCAAAGTCCCACAAAGGTTATCTTTCATTCGTAGATCTTTGACAACAAACTGAATTCATTATTTCTCTAATACAAATCAATACTAAAATCTTGTAGAACATTCCAAATACTAATGTTTGGCGTTGTGTTCATTTTGAGATGGGCTGGAACCGATCCTGATAAAGAAACTAGAATCAATCTGTTCAAACCGAAATCCCTGGGGTTTTCCCAACAAACGTGTCTGACCTGTTTCAAGGCCTGCTCCAGTCGGCTTTGTTTGGAGACAGAGAGTTTACACACAGTGTCCCAGCGAGTGCTCAGTTCCTGCAGCTGCCCTTTTACCCACGTGGTGTCATCGCGGCTATTTTCAATCAGCTCTCGGCCGGACCGCTTCAGTACCTGGACGGTTCCCGTTCGCTTTCCCAGTTCCTTCTGGAAAACCTTCAGGAGAATTCGTAAGAGAAATGTTTTGAATCCAAGAAGCAAAACCACACAGGAAGTTATCATTTAGTTCAATTTCCTTGGTAAGTTGCAGTCATGTGTCTTTTATGCACAGAGGGAGGCAGGATAAGGCATAAGAAAAATTAACCAGAAAAGGTGTCTCTAAAATATGAGCAGTGTGACTTGGGGTAGGCTGCTTAGCTGGAGTCTCAGTTTCTTAATCCATAAAATGGGAATGGTAAAACATTTCCAGAATTATAGGAGTCATATAAGGTCACATATGTCATGAGTATGACATATTCAGGGTAAATGAAATGCTCAACATGACAAGTGTAGGTCATACTAAATATTGCTGCCCATGGTGCTGGGCTTGTAAGGTTCAGAAGTAGTAAAAAAGCAGCCAGTTTCATTTTACCTTTCAGTGTAATATTTGTCTTGAGGGGCTCCTGACTTTAAATTTATTTTGTGAGTCATCTGAGAGATTCAAATAGGAAGGGGGCGGGGAAACCTCAAAGTGAAGTTTACACATTGCCAAATCTAAATCTAACCAATTTTGGTAAATTCTTTGTGACTGATGTAGAACCCCAGCAGCAGTTTGTTTAAACTTGCAGAGCAAGGAGCTGCCTCCCTCACAAGCAGAGATCCAGCTCTTTCAGACTTCCTTTCTCCCTTAGCGTGAGCAGAAGGCACAGATCTCACCCCTCACCTTATGGGCATCCATGAGGTTCATGACGAGGTCGAGGTCCCCGTGCACGGGCTGGTCCTCGGCCAGCTGTGGCTCCACCTTGTACAACCAGTCGACCAAGGCCTGCAAAGCATCCATGAACTGGCCCGAAAACAGCAGGGCCTCTTCCAACTTGTGCTGCCTGAGAAAAGCACATAAACCTTGCTGTTTTTAGGCATTATTTATGAATGGCTCACAATTCTGACTGCTGAAAGGAAATACTGCTTGAACTCTACATAGAGAGGGACCTCCAAGTTGAAATGGTTAGAAACACAGTAAAAAGTGACTGAGAGAGATGCCTAGACATTTTAAATCAAACCACTCTCTAGATCAGTGATGGCGAACCTTTTGAGCTCGGCGTGTCAGCATTTTGAAAAACCCTAACTTAACTCTGGTGCCGTGTCACATATAGAAATTTTTTGATATTTGCAACCATAGTAAAACAAAGATTTATATTTTTGATATTTATTTTATATATTTAAATGCCATTTAACAAAGACAAATCAACCAAAAAAATGAGTTCGCGTGTCACCTCTGACATGCGTGTCATAGGTTCGCCATCACTGCTCTAGGATGAATTAATCATAGTGTAGGTAGGAGACAGGCACAGATGCCCTTCGGCATCTTAGAGTCCAGCAGTTATACACATGGACACACCCTAATGACCAAGGTCTGCCTGTGTTCACTACTTTACACCCCTCCAGTACAGGAGGATGGTTTTGGTAATGGCCCGGAGTCGGAGTTCAACTCCTAGCTCTTTACCAGTTGTGAGTCCCTGGGCTGTCTCTTCACCTCTCTGAACCTCAGTCGCCTCACCAAAAATCTGCGAGTATAAATTAGATAGCGATATTGTAATACTGAATATGGCATAGTGGGTACAAATGGATAAAGTACGACTTTTAGAACCAAACCAAATAATTTCAAATCCCAGCTCTGCCGCTTAGTAGCTGAGTGACGTTGGGGGAGTTAAGAAACCTCTTAACGATAGTTTCCTCATCTGTAACCCGGGAATAACGGTACCCACACCTCAGTGGTTGTTGAGGATTACATGACTAGTAGGCACTGTTTGGTTAAGTGAGGTAACACACGCAGAGGTTTTGCATAGTGTCCAGCACATGATGAGAGCCCTCAGCGAGTCAGCTAGTGGTATTACAAGTTGGTGATTTACAAATACTGAGTTACTGACCTATTTCTGTGGGCTTCTTTCTAATACAATAATGTTCAAGTGTAAAATGAAAAAATTTCAATACATTTTATTCAAAATTTTCATACCTCACTGAACTAACGAGACACTGAGATGCTATAAAACCTGCTACTGAAGCATATGCTTTATTACCACTTTATGGAGTCCAGTACAGTCTCTCAGGGAGCTTTGGGATAACATACAACCACGGAGGGGACACTCATGCTCACCTCTCCACAGACTTGCCACACACAGTATCCCATTTGTCTCTGACTTCTCCCAGTAAGTTGTCAAGTGTCTGAGTATCATCAGAAAGCAGAGTCTTTTCTTTCAGGGCTCTGCCAGTTCTGATTGTGGTGTCATACACAGGCTGCTTGCCACCAAGAGTTTTCTGAAACTCCTATTTTCAAAATGAAAAGAAAAAAAACATGGTGTGAGATGACATCTTGATTTGGAACAAGGAAAAATTTTTGTGTGTTTCCAGGTTGGTAATTAGATACAATTTGACTGTGACTACTTCTTGAACTAGTAAGTGCTTACCCTTAAGAATTTATAAGTCTTTGCTTACGTTACAGTAGTGCATATTTCTAAAAGCCTAGAATTCCTATAAGCCTACAGTTTTAACTTTAAGGTTTACTCCCACAATCACTTTGTTTGAACTGTTATTTAAATGAGCAATTGTCGCAGTTAGACACTGTCTAGACATGAAATGGAATGCAGGCTTCATCATCTTGACGTTTTTACCCAGATAAAATTTCCAGTGAATACCGAGCTCAGGCCCTAAGAGCCACCGACTGCTTTACCTTATGCTTAGAGAGCTGCAGTTTAATTTTGTCTGGGTCATTGGATATCTCCAGCTCCGCATCCAGGTGACTCTCTGCATCTTCCAGCCAGTCGACCAGTTTTTTCCAAGCTTCGTGGAACTACAATTTTATAAGAAGTAAGTTATAACAGTAAAGACCTATACAACACTTTTATGGGAATTAATCCAGGGACTCAAGATTTGCAGCCAGAGGTTGTTCAGTAATTGGAACTTTCTTTTGTAACTTACTTGTTTTGCCCGCTTCCTGGCATCATCGAGTGATCGCCCTCTCTCAATAGATCGCTGGACAATCTTCTCCCATCGAGACTGGACGCTCACCAACAGATTCCTGATCAGAACAACGTCCTGCTTCTGGCTAAGGAACTTTAACTGGTTCCCGGTTTGATCCAGTTCTATGATCTGGTCTCGATGAGCATTTACTTCATTAGCAAAAACCTGGTGGGAAAACACTGCTGTGTTTAAACGGAAGACAAGACAACCAGTCCTTTCAAAGGAAGGCAACATCCTGGTGTCAGTTACCTTATGCTCCTCTATCTGCGACAGGACAGTGTTCAGAATCAGGCTGGGAGGAGAAGCGATGTTTAAATTCTGCTCTGCTAGCGTGAGCCAGTTGATAAATTCTTGCAGGGAATTCTGGAATTCTGTTGCCAGGTTGAGGGCCTCTTCCAGCTTTGACTGAATTTCAATTAAAACACACACAAAAAGTGCCAAATTCAGGAATTATAGCTTCAAGGACAAAGGCGTGAACTGTACACCAAATGAAATGACCTCTAAAAAGGAAGCCTCACTTAACCAACTTCCAAACATGCCTTGTTTGCAAAGGGGACATTTTAGTGTTAGTGTCTGAAAACTGCTTATGAAAAAGGACACAATCTGCAGCGGAGCTCTCCTCTGCCATCCCCCCTTCCAGGGACATTAGGAAGAGGAGTAAAACTAGTCACAATGCAAGAGAACAGCTCCCTGGTGAGAGCTGCAGGTCTGCAACCCGCTTTGACCAGCGTCTCATTTTCCTTTCATGTACTTTTTGTGGCATGAAAACAACCAGTGAAAAGCACTTTACTGTAGTAAATACTCACCGCAGTGCCTGCTTAAATGTTTTCAGAAAATACGGCACCTAAAAATGTCTGAGTCTGAAACTTATTCTTATGCTATAAGCAGAAAAGATAATAAAAGCCCTAATATTCTAAGCAAAAACCTGACAACCCTAGACGTAAATTTTTAGATACTTTTATCTAAATCAGGTGACAAAAACAATGGTTAGGTCAAGACACGTGCAACTGTCCATGAGCACATCCCAATTGCACAGCATCTCCAAGCTCCATCCACAGAGACCTCTAGCCCCAATACCAGGGTGAGGGCCTCTGCCCCTGGCCCACACCAGGCAGGCAAAACAGACTAATGACAGGTTGTTAAAAATGAAGATATCCAAAATATTCACAGAAGAAAGCCCAAGATGTACATTACAAATGTTAATTCCTGTTAATTGGGTTATATGTAACTTTTATTTTCTTCTTTGTGTTTTCAGGTTACTTTTGTAACCTAAAAAACCACTATAGCCCTAGCTGGTTTGGCTCAGTGGATAGAGCGTCAGCCTGTGAACTGAAGGGGCCCAGGTTTGATTCCGGTCAAGGGCACATGCCTGGGTTGTGGGCTCGATCCCCAGTAGGGGGCGTGCAGGAGGCAGCCAATCAATGATCCTCTCTCATCATTGATGTTTCTCTCTTTCCCTGTCTGTTCTTCTCTGAAATCAATAAAAATATGTTTAAAAAACCCAAAAAAACCACTATAATGAATGCTACAAAAACGTATAGGCCTAATCCAGTGGTTGGCAAACTGCGGCTTGCGAGCCACATGTGGCTCTTTGGCCCCTTGAGTGTGGCTCTTCCACAAAATACCACATGCAGGCGTGCACGTACAGTGTGATTGAAACTTCGTGGCCCATGCGCAGAAGTCGGTATTTTGTGGAAGAGCCACACTTAAGGGGCCAAAGAGCAGCATGTGGCTTGCAAGCCGCAGTTTGCCGACCACTGGAGAAAAATAAAATCTACATCATATCTATCACAGAAATGCTTAGAATTTAATATATTACCAAGTTCCTAGATGGCAGGAAATCTTCCACTTGTTTTTAAAACAATATATTTTATTTATTTCAGAGAGGAATGGAGAGGGATAGAGAGATAGAAACATCAATGATGAAAGAGAATCATTGATCGGCTGCCTCCCGCACGGCCCCCACTGGGGATCTAACCCGCAACCCAGGCATGTGCCCTTGACCAGAATCAAACCTGGGGCTTTTCAGTCCACAGGCCGATGCTTTATCCACTGAGCCACACCGGCTAGGGCTCTTCTACTTGTTCTATGCACTTGCCAAATCAGCAACAACTATCCGTGACACCTAGCCTGTGTTTTACCAATTCCACTGATAATGGGTCAAGTATTTATTTCTTGAGGCAGCCTGTTTCATTGTTGGGAAAACCCTCTAGAAATTTCTTGATTTTGAGCTAGAATCTGCCAGTTACTTTAATTGGTATTAGTTCTGCATTCTGCAGGAATTATAGGCAACAGACTGTCCAAGAATTACAATGTAGCCATACACTCAGGTCCTTGGGCCATTCTTTATGTAACAAAATTACCAGACCCCACATTAAAAGAATTCTAGAAAAATCAATGCTTTTCAAATGTTTAGTTATGTATAAATATTTGTGTTTTTCCCATTAAATTGGATAGGATCCATGCCTTTATAGTTTCTACTATATACCTAGCACAGTGCCTGGCACATACATGCTTAATAACTATTTGTTGAATGCATGTGGCCAAGAGATTTGCACACACATTTTATTTGATCTGCCCAGCACAGAAATACTCTGCAGAGATACTCTGAGACTCTGTACTCATAAAAACCAGTGTTTTGGGGCTTTGATCCCTAATCACTTTTCTTTTGAAGAGAATTTGATTTTTGGGGAAGGGTGAGAAGGGGCCATATAATTTACTTCTCTCTTGATTTTTAGTACAATTCTTTGCATGCCGTACTTACACTAGAATCCAAATTCCTTGCGTGCCATTATTTGTCATACTCCCTGCATGCTCTGCTCCCACCCTCCCAATCCCAAGTCACCAACTCCAACATAACTTTGTTTTTAAGTAGGAACACAACAAATCTGATTAACAATGGATATAGGGTCCACCATTGAGCAGTAACAGGTAGTAATGTCTTAACTGGTAGATGCAGAAAAACAATGAAGAATAAAATCAAATATTGGCAGAAACTAGTACCATCAATGCAACTTGACATGGATGGAAAATAGAAATCTGATTACAGAAAAGAGGGATGATTCGCATGAAGGCAATTCTGAGGACATCAGTCCCACAACTTCTGGTTCAGTACACTGGTCTTTAAAAAATCTTCACAGAAATGAGATGGTAATTACATGCCGTCACCAAGCACCTACTCAAATACCATAACCACACTGTCTTTTGTGGTGATACCTTTCTTTCTTCCATCTTACTGCTGACCACATGCCACTTCTGTTCCAGGAGAGCGACGCTCTGTTCCGTCTTTGAGCCAGACCCAGAATCATCACGGCTTAGGAGCATGAGCCTGCCCTTGTCAAGTAGTTGATTATAAGTCTCTTCCTTGGCTTTGAGCTGGGAATAGAGTTCCTACAAGAAAGGGCAGGAAAGATATAAATTTCCTGAAAGATACCCACACACACATTTACAAGCACAGTTTGGAAAGGTCCAGAAAGGTCTCACCTTGATTAAAACCCTTTCTTTTGGATTTAGTTCAACTGTTGAACAACTAGGGAATGAAATCCACCATTCTTGCTTAGTATTAAAATAATTCTGTCACCAAATGGAATTATTTTAAGGACCAGAAATCCTTAAATATAAACCCCAATCATTAACTTCCTTTTCCTGAATAATTTACCTAGACATTATGCCTTTTGTTCTTAGCTACTTTCTTGAAAAACTGTAAGTATCTATTGGGTTTCCCTAAATCCCACTGAAGTAGTCTTTTCCTTAAATAGAACCACATCTGTGCTATGTATCTGTCTTCTTGATGCTCTCACCTTCAAGTCAATATTCTTGTGCCCACCAAGTTGACCAACTCAGAATTAACCAGTTGACCAATGTATCTCCAGCCAATTTCTCCCATCACCACTGCTGCCTGTGGTAGGGTATTAAAAGCCCGTATGTAGGCAGGAGTCCTCAAGGTTGTACTATATTGTCAGTAAAAAGGCATTACTTTGTAGATTCCCAGCTACACATCAGGGGCTACTGACTATGGGATGCTTATGCTCAATATTTCAGGAAATCTCTATTACCATGTGTGTATCAAGCTGTTCTCTAGCAGTTTCAGGAAGTCCTCCTGTGGGCTTAGATGCAGAAAGTTGGGTCTCCATTCTAGTCAGTTCCAAGAGGAAATCTTCAATTTCACTGTGGAAACCCTGGGCCTTTTGTGAAAAGACATTAGAAACGTCAGTAGTCAATCCCAGCTTCAAAAGTAAACATTCTAAATCGCAATATGAGGATTTATATCGTTATTTATTGATCTTAGAGAGAGAAAGGAAGATCCACCCATTCACGTATGCATTGGTTGATTTTTGTATGTGCCCGACTGGGGATTGAACCCGAAACGTTGGGGTATTGGGACGACACTCTAACCAACTGAGCTACCTGGCCAGGGCATGAGGAATCTATTTTGAGGGAGGAATTTTGGGCTGTTCTCAGGCAGAGCTATTCTGCTACTGGATTGGCATGGGGCCAATATATTTATTTTTAGAATCTAGTAGAATTCCCCAGACCTCCCTGTAGGCAAAAGTAGGTTTATAGTTGTGAGCACACAAAGACAGTTTATTCTTGTATTATTATTTAATAATCCTATTTCCATTTTAACAACTACAAAACTACTTTCGCCCAACCCTGTATTATAAATGTCTGATATAACCAATGAATTGACTAAGGCAGTGGTCGCCAACTGGTGGTCCATGGACCACTGGTTGGTCTGTGAGGTCCAAAGGTTGGTGATCTCTGGACTAAGGTACGGCTGAGTATGAATATGGAGGGACCTGACTGGATCTAAGACATAACTGAATCTGTGAACAGGTCTGTTAAAGCAAAATCTACTAACTTTGAATTGTAAATAAAGAGATTAGCTACAAACTAATCCAAAAAACCCCATTAAGTCAAAAGATGTTCTTTCTAGACAAGTTCCAGCAGAGAAATGACCTTCCTCTCAAGACACTGGGGGCTCTACCCCAAATTGCTTTCCTTTCTGTGACTTAGACTTTCTTCCGAATGTTACGTGCACAGCTCTGCACAGCTCCACCTGCCTAACTTGGACGAGGCACGGACCTGCTGCAGTGTCGATTGAAGCTGCTGCTCCCTCTCCTCCGTTTTTTGTAACACTGACTCCCAGCATTGGTTCATAGTTTCCAAACGGCTCCTTAAGCTGCTGGCATCATCTCCAGCACTAGATTCAAGAAGTTCATTGCCAGCTTTGTTGACTGTTTCCACTGTGGCTTGATGGGCCAAAACATCATTTTTTAGAACCTAAAAAATGTTGAACAATAATTTATCTCTTAATAACATCAAACCCAGTTCTCTAAGGTACACATCGAAAGGCTTCTGGTGGCAATATTTAGTCTGAAACCAAAAGACTAAGAGATGAAAAATAAAACACTTACATGGTGCTTCGCGAGCTCAACTTCAATGACTTTTGGATCTCCACTTATTGGCCTTTGAGCATCTAACAACTCTTCAGTATGAATCAGCCAACTCATTAGTTCTTCTAAGGCATGTTGGAATTGGCCAAGGGCCAAGAGAGCACCTTCTAGCTTATGCTACCCAGAAAACGATATAAGGAAACAATTGTTAGGAAATAAGAAAGCAGTAGATAGTAGTCCATTTATGTACTCCGTCATTTGCCTTACCTGTCTGTGGGCAATCTTTTCACCCAGGTTCTCCCAGAGGTGTTTGAGTTCTGTCAATGGTTCTCGTATAATGTCTCTGTCCGTTTCATCAGTAGCTTTCTTTAACATCAGTTCACCCTGGTGATTGAGCTTCTCCATCTCAATTTGCTGTTGGTAAACTTCCACCTTGAACTCCTATCAAAGACATATTTAATGTTAACATCAAATCAAGTCTTTAAAAACGAACACGCAATCCTTCTTCAAAAGCCATTCCCAGATACAAACCTTCATTTCATTTAACTGATCTTTAACGGTGTTGAGGTCAGTGCCGACAGGGGGCATGGTGCAGAGTTTAATCACGGTGTTATCTAGCCAGTCAAACATAGCCTAAAATAAAAACACAAATAAGCAGTCAAAAACACAAGGAATCGGGAAAGAATTAGCATTATCTCTGCTAAATAAGCAGAGAGAAATCAAAGTGCCAAGTACTGTTTGTGTTTTTAGATGGCGAGGGAGGCGCAGAGGGAAGGAATAATGATCTTTATTCAAATAATATGGGGACTTACGAATGAAGTAAGCATTGGGATAGTGTCCAAAATAAACCATGATCTGGCAAAACTAAGTATGAACAAAAGTTACTATTTCTCATGGCCGGCTAACAAGCTCAGGATGTGCTGAAGCTACTGTGCCAAGCTGTGCTTCAAGATAAGCTGGGTGTGGAACCTCTAGCCAGTGGCTCTCCCTGTAAGGCCAGCTTCCCTGGATAGCCACCACAAGAGTCAGTATAGTGAACACATGATGAGAAGAGGAGCAGAAATCTGGGTGTCAGTACTTTTCACATAAGAAGTGGGAAACTCTGTGCCCTAACCGGTTTGGCTCAGTGGATAGAGCGTCGGCCTGCGGACTCAAGGGTCCCAGGTTTGATTCCGGTCAAGGGCATGTATGTACCTTGGTTGCGGGCACATACCCAGTAGGGGGCGTGCAAGAGGCAGCTGATCGACGTTTCTCTCTCATCGATGTTTCTAACTCTCTATCCCTCTCCCCTCCTCTCTGTGAAAAGTCAATAAAATATATTAAAAAAAAAAAAGAAGTGGGAAACTCTGGCTAGAAATACAGGAAGAGCTTGTTGCCTTAGTTAGATAATGCTGCGGTCCTGCAAAGGTGAGCCACTCTTATGCTGGATTCTGAATACGACACCATGGAAGCTGTTTTCCGTGGCGGTCACCTCTTGGTCCTCACCTGAAGAGTGTCCTGATACTGCACAGCGGCTTGCATGGCATCCTCGAGCTTTTCTAGCCTCTCTCTCCATGTTTTGTTTAAGTTCTCCCAGGCATTATTCATCTAGAGGAAAACAGTCAACCAGATTCTTCAATTAATACTCCTGTTCAGTCTAAGTCCACAAATGTTTTGTCTAAACTCCTCATCTATTTCTCCACACCTCGTCAATGCTCTTCTTCACTTCGGGCTTCTCAGTTTCTCCACAGGCAAAAATCAAATCTGCTCCAAGGATTCGAATAAACTCCAATTCCTCATGCAGGCCATCTGTCTCCTCTTTAATAGTCTACATGTAAATGAACAGAGCATAAGCCAAAACAGAAGCAGAACAGAACTTCCCAAGCTTTGCAAATGTAACTATAGTTCCATCAATAGCAGATGTTGAACAGAATCTGTCAAATTCACAAAAACCTTTCATTGTTATTATTTCACTTATATACATAGTGAATTTTCAGACTCTAGTTATTTTTCATATTTATGTACATATCTATTAACTACATAGAACAATATATATGAAACAGTCTGAGAAAGGTATAATGAGCTTAAATAATTTACCAAAGGTTCATCCTTCCTGCTCCCAAGGAGATTATAATCTATAGCCAAAGTCTAATACATTACACAGAAGTAAATCAACAAGGGTAAAAGAGTACTGCACAAGTCACAAATTCAAGAGCTGAGAGACTGGAATAATAGGAACACTAGGCTACATAATCTTGAACAAAGTTAGTTCCCTGCCAGGTCCTAAAAATAACAGGGGTGGGGAGAGGGAGACTAGCTGAAATAAAAGATATGAAAGAAATAATATTAAGACAGGCTTAGCTTATACTAAATGGACAAAGTGAGGGGAGAAATGCATTTAATAAAAATAAAAACTAGCCCAGCCGGCATGGCTCAGTGGTTGAGCACCAACCTATGAACCATGAGGTCATGGTTCGATTCCTGGTCAGGGCACATGCCCAGATTGCAGGCTCCATCCCCAGTGGGGGGGCATGCAGGAGGCAACCAATCAATGATTCTCTATCATTGATGTTTCTATTTCTCTCTCCTCTTCATTCCTCTCTGAAATTAAAAAAAAAAAGTATTTAAAAAGAAATAAAAAACTATGCTCCCCCAAAAGACTAGAAAAAGGTATGTCAATGTAATAATTACTATCTTTGGATGATGAATCAAGAATTTATTTGCTTTTCTACCTTCTATTTTTTTCTGCATTAAAGAAACATATTTGAGAAACAGAATAATGTCTAAGCATGTCAAACTTGTGGCCGGCAGGCCGCATGCCTTATTTAAACTCACCGCAGGCCGCGAGTTTGACATGCTTGATGCACACTACAGCAAGGACTAAATTCAGAAATGAAAGCAAAACTGAATTTTCTAAACATATTCTATTAATTTGAATTGTTAAGTTTAAAACTGACAAGAAAATTAGTTTTGTATGATGGAACCCATCACAGTTGGTGGAGGTCATACAAACTTGTATTTATAATAAAAAAGGAAATCTGTCCTGACCAGTTTGGCTCAGTGGCTAGAGCGTCGGCCTGTGGACTTGAAGGTCCCAGGTTCGATTCCGGTCAAGGGCATGTACCTTGGTTGCAGGCACATCCCCAGTAGGGGGTGTGCAGGAGGCAGCTGATGGATGTTTCTCTCTCGTGGATGTTTCTAACTCTCTATCCCTCTCCCTTCCTCTCTGTAAAAAATCAATAAAATTTAAAAAAAAAAAAAAAGGAAATCTATAATGAGCATATACTTTTTTCAAGTGGAAAATATCCTCTTAAACTTAAACAACTTTTAAGGCAACTCAGCTTAGCTAAGCAGTTAACACAACGTACTTGGAAAAAGTGCCTTTTTCAGAAAACAAACACATAAGAGAAGGAGTTTTGTTTTTTCTTACCTCAGCAGCTTCAACCTGTTGCTTGATGATGGATGGGTCAATGCCTGGGCTTTCCAAGTCGTGGACGATGTCCTGGGTGTCTTTGATGGTGGTAAGGAGAGCAGCCATGTCATACCAAAACTTCTCCGCTAGTTCTAGGACATCAAGAAACTTAATTTCTCGCTCTTCAGCCCGAGCTTTGATGTCCTCCCAGAAAAATACCATTTGATCCAATTTGTCCTGGATTTCTGAGGGGGTAAAAAAGAGGTAAGAATAGGACTTCTCCAAGCCTCATCAGAAATACCATCTAATTCTCACATTTTCTCTAAAATTATCTTTCAAAAAGGTCTAAGAATTTATATATACCTATCTTAACTTTATTATTATGTCTACATTTACATTTTCACCTACACTGGTTTCCCACATAAAGAGATCACAGAAGTAATCTGGGAATGAGTTACCATCTAATATAAAGGCACTGCTCAGGAGGAGGAACCAAGGTGGTGGCATAGGTAAACACCTGTACTCGCCGCTTCCCACAACCACATCAAAATTACAACTAAAATACAGAACAGCCATCACCCAGAACCGCCGAAAGCTAGCTGAATGGAAGTCCTACAACTAGAGAAGTAAAGAAGAAAGCACATTGAGACTGGTAGGAAGTGCGAAGGCAAGGAACAGGCTGGTCTGACACCCACGTGCTTTTTTAATCGGGAGGGAGATCATCTCTGTGGAGGGCACCCATAAGGAGCAAGGGGTCCCAGCCCCACACCAGACCCCAGCCCAGGGTCCCAGAGCTGGGAAAAGAAGTCCCTACAGGCAGTAAGACCTACGGGCTGTAAAAACCAGTGGGGATTGGGGCTCAGTGACACAGAGGCTGCTGGAGACCCAGCTGCTCCTCTTAAAAGGCCAGCACCATGAACTGAACTTACAAGCTCCCACACCAGGGCAAAGCTCTGGGGAACACAGACACTTATGAGGAGGAAATGGACTGTCTGGCATCGGGGCAGGAACTCGGGGGCAGCTTTCTACCAAACGGAGGTGCTGGCAGGGGTCACTGTTACTGTTCTGGGACCTCTCCGGTCACAGGCCTGACTGGCAGCCATTTCTGTTTGCTCCACCTTGGTGATTGCCCGAGACCCCGCCCCATCCAATTTACAACCCCACCCAAGCTGTGTGCAGCAGCTTTTGCATATAAATGGCCTGTCCTTGCTCAGGCTAAAAACCTCTCAAACAAGTTGCAGCTGGGTCAGGGAGCCCCAAACCTATTAATAGAAGGCCCAAGACCCTGCACCAGCACCAGCCTGCCTTGCTTCATAGCTGGGCCTCATCTGGGCACTTCCAAACGCAATATAAAGAGGAGGAATCTGCAGATCTCTCTGTAGCTCCTGCTGGGTGGCCCCGGGCTTTGGCTGACTTTGCACCTCCCTGGATATCCAAGAGTGGTCAATGGTCAATGTCAGACCACACCAGATCACAACTCTACACATCCATAAGCAACACATTCAGTGAATACCAAAGCCCCACTGAAGGGGTGTCTCCTGCACAGCAGCTCTCCCACTATAGTCGCAGCTGGTCCTCACAGCCAATTGGCCTGGAGGTCAATTCCTCCCAGTGACACCAACAGCAATCAAGTCTCAACTACAACAAGACTGTGCTCCAAGTCCACAAAGGGGTGCAATAGAGTTTCAGCTCAGGTGACTGGGGAGGCTGAGCCACTGGGCCCTATAGGACACCTACTACACAAGGCAACTCTACCAACTCAAGGAGACATAGCAGCTCTACCCAATACATAGAAACAAACATAGGGAAGCAGCCAAAATGCAGAAACAAAGAAACATGTCAGAAATGGAAGAAAGCAAACTACTGGATACAGAGTTCAAAACCATGGTTATAAAGTTACTCAAGAATCTTCTAGAAACCTCCAAGGGACTTAGTGAGACTTTTAAGAATTTTAGTGAAAAAGACAAAAAATATGGAAAAGGACCAGTCAGAAATTGAGCATACACTGACTGAAATAAAAAATAATATACAGGGATTCAACAGTAGAGTAGAGGATTCTGAGAATCAAATCAATGATATGAAATATGAGGGAGCAAAAAACACCCAATCAGAAGAGCAAAAAGAAATAAGAATCCAAAAATATGAAGACAGTGTAAGGAGCCTCTGGGACAACTTCAAGTGTACCAATATTTGCATTATGGTATGAATATTACCATATGGAATGAAGAGAAAAAGAGCAAGAAATTGAAAACCTATTTGAAGAAATAATGACAGAACACTTCCCCTACCTGGTTAAAGAAATAGGCTTACAAAAAAAAAAAAAAAGAAAGAAAAAAAAGAAATAGGCTTACAAGTCCAGGAAGCACAGTGTCCCAAACAAGAGGAACCTTAAAAGGACCACACCAAGACACATCATAATTAAAATGCCAAGGGCTAAAGACAAAGAGAGAATCTTAAAAGCAGCAAGAGAAAAGCAGCTAGTTATCTACAAGGGAGTACCCATACAACTATCAGCTGATTTCTCAACAGAAACTAAGGAGGCCAGAAGGGAGTAGCAAGAAATATTCAAAGTGATGAGTAGCAAGGACCTACAACTAAGATTACTCTACCCAGCAAAGCTATCATTTAGAATTGAAGGTCGGATAAATATCTTCACAGAGAAGAAAAAGCTAAAGGAGTTCATCACCACCAAACCAGTACTATATGAAATGTTGAAGGGCATTCTTTAAGAAGAGGAATAAGGAGAAAAATAAACAAATAAAAAATATGAACTACAAAATAGCAACAAATACATACCTATCAACAATTGAATCTAAAAAATCAAAATAAACGAATAAGAAATCCAATGAACAGAATAAACTGGTGAATAAAATAGAATCAGAGGCATGGAAATGGAGCAGACTGACAATTCTCAGAGGGAAGGGGGGTGAGGATGGGAAGAGATTAAGCAAACATCTTGTACAGACATATGCATTACCTATGAACACAGACAATGGGGTGGCGAAGGCCTGGGGTGGGGCGGGAACCAGGTGGGGAGGGGTAATGGGGGAGAAAAGGTACATCTGTAATAATCTTGGCAATAAAGGTTAAAAAGAAAATAAAATAATTTAAATAAATAAATACAAGGTTTAAAAAATAATTTAAATAAATAAACAAATAAATACATAAATGTACTGCTCAGATAAAAAACCCCTAACTTGCAAAAGGACTGAGATGAGAACTTTATTTCCAGTGTTCTGTGTTGAACTTGCTTTGTTTCCCATGGAAAATGTTATAAAAGGTAGTATGTTCTACACACGATTGATACTGCAGTTCATTCATATCAGGGGTTAAAGGAGCATTTGTTTTCTGGCCTGGGAATCTAACTACCAATTGTAACCTTGTTTCAATGGGCAGATGTGTTCTGAATTCTAAATGAGTCCCAAATGACTTTCTGGAATACTCATTACTTGGGGACTGCCTTCACATTCAATAAAGTACATCTGGTGGGACGCTGGAGGTAACCACAGCCTAGAATTTATTGTATTCATTTTCTTTAAAAATAATTCAATTCACCAAGCACCTTTTGCAGCCAGATCCTTGTCAGCTCCCTGAGATCGTCCAATGAGCTCTTCTCCACGGCGCTTCAGAGCCTCAAAGGAAGGCTGAAGTTTTTCTAGCTCCATGGTGGCACTTTTATTGTCACTGATGCACTCTCTGATCTTGTCGACTTCAGCAGGGATCAGTGGTGGCATACGCAAGCGAGAAGAAAGGTTCTCCAGAGTCTCCAACATGGGCTCGATTTTATCATGGAACTGAATAAATGTCAGACCATTAGCCACAGCAATACTTCTGGGGGAGATGTTAGGGAATAAGGTCAAAGTATAAATCTACTACTGTTTAGGAGAAACTGCACATAGCCTAGCCTGATGGCTGTTGGGGTTGGCTAACTGGTTTGGGCATAGTACACCAGAGCTGGCCTATTAGAACAAGAAAATAAATGTTTATTTTGAGAATAAAAAAAGTAATATACCAGAAATGTGACGAGAAAGAGACAACACTATGAAACTGGTGAGACTCAGTGTGTCAACATCTCAGATGATAGTTGCATGCAATAGGTTAGACCAACAAGTTAGATGCCCTCCACCAACTATGTAAATGAATGGGGAACTCAATATGCTCAATGTCTTGGAGTTAAAATTATTATAGCATGCAATTTAAAAACCAGCATATGTGACAGTGAGAAAGGAAAATGTTGGCACAATGAAAGGGAATTAAGGAAGGCCAAATCTAACCTTTTTCAAAAAGAATAACTGCCTTTTCACTTTTCTGGTACTTTGAGTAACATGACTATAATTGTAAAATTTCAGTTACAATCTGAAGCAGAGAGAGGAGAAAGAGGGGCAAAACAGGTAAGCTGGCCCCCCTAAAAAAAAGCTATCTAAAACCAACTCTGGATTCATTAATCAGAATAAGTCTTATCAACTGTAAGTGTCCTATAAAGAAATACATGGTGGGATTTTCTTAACAAAATCACTTCTCATTACTCCCTCACTTCTAGGTTCCATCCCAAATGAAACTGACATAATAAACTGCACTAATAAAATGCATCCCACTAAAGTAAAGGGAAATTTCCTGATAGGTAATCCTCAATTCTCAGCTTCATAAAAATACCCTAATCCCAGTGGGGGTGAGTACCTTACCTCTGCAATCTGTAATGGTGGGCGCGGTCAACACAACAATGAAATGTGACGATGTGGGGAAGACAGGAGCAGGCAGCAACAACACAAAGTAACACATTCCACAATGTGAGTGGGAGATGGGACGGAAGGTGGGGGGGAGAAACTTGAATAAGTACAAATATTAACCAAGAATATTGACTAAACAGGAATAAAATACCCAGACATGACAAAGTACCACTAACAGTAATATATTAGTTAAACAGTATGTAGTTACATGCTTCCACCCCACTGCTCCACTGTGGTTTCTTTCTCTCTGGCTCTTACTTCTCTCTCCCCAAGCATCTCTCCTTGAGTTAGGAGCTAGCTGGTGGCCTCCTGAGTAAGAGATCTAATGCGCTGTCTTCTAAGTCTCGAAAGTAACAGGTCCAACAGGAATCTGACTTTTTTTAGGCTTCAGGGTGAATTTACCCAGAACTATCCCTGCTAAAGGATCATCACAATATAAAATTTTCAAGGACAGCAGACAATATGTACCAACTGAGACGCATTTTATCCTCCTTGCAGCGCCAGCATACTCATGATCCTTGCAATAAAAATGCAGACCAACAAAGGTTCCTAGTCTCTGGTAATGTACCACCAGCCTGCTGGTCTAGACACTCCTGAGCATGGAGATGTATCTGATATAGAAACATCTTGCTCAGACTAAAGGATCATTGAAGATTGTATGACTTTAAGACACACACGTACCTGAGCTGACTGGGAAACAGCCTCGTCCAGAGCCAGGGCCCGCTGGCGCACCTCTTCTTTAATTTGGGCATATGTGTTTTCTGCTTTCTGGTATTTTTCTCCCACCATTTCACCCTCTTCAGGGTTTAACTCCTTTAGCTGAGGGCCTATCTTTAGCAGTTTATCAATATGAGGTTTGTGTTCGGCAATGGATTCCCTTAGTTGCTATTTAAAGAAATATGGATTAAAATAAGCATTTTTTATACCAGTTTATTTGCTTAAGTGCTTTTTTTAGGTTTCCAATAGTATGCTTTTTCTTTATTAAGTTATTACATATGTGTCCTTATCCCCCATTCCCCTCCTTCCGCCCGCCCCCCCCCAGCTTAAGTGCTTTGATCAGAGCTCATACCAACTTTGAAAAAACAAACCAAATAATTAAGTCCCAGCATTTCATCATTTACGGAGGGGGAAAAACACCTAAGTCTTGGGATCTGACACTACCAGATTCTCTCAACTGTTAAAACCCAGTTCAGATGTCCCATCACTTGGAAGCCTTCCCAGGCCACATCCTCTCTCTCTCTCTCACCCTCCAATACAAATTTATCCCACCATCTTCTGTACTCATAAATATTTAAATGTAGTAATTGTAATTTCCATGGTTTAATATCTGTCTTCCTCCCAAGACAGAGATACTAAGCAGGACAAGCCACAAATAGCAACATTTCTGATAATCCAACCTCTCCTTGACTTTACTGCTGGCTACTTCTGGTTTACATCCTTCCACTTACAGGAATACAGAGATAGGAATAAGCACAAGCCATAAACCAAATAAAATAAACATTTAAAAAGTATCTTTTTAATGTGGTCATAGCATTCCTTGATGTGTCCACAAATCTCCCTTTCACCTTACCTACTTGCAGAAATGCTTTGTGACAGTCCTTCCTGGCTCTCACTCACTCCAGCTGGGGCCTAACCAATGGAAAGAGCACCAACCACACCCTAAGTCTAACAACACCCCACTGTCATTGGAAAGATGTTAAATTCCCTTGATGTTTACTTAGTTCTTTGTTTACTTCTGCAATACCCAGGTTCCTGATATCTCCTGATTCATATTAAAGGACAAAAAAAATAATTCAGATATATATTTTTATTATGCAGAGAAATTCTAATTAAGAACTTCATAATATAAACTTGAATAGATCATGGAGCCCATTTTCAGTTCTGCAATTAAATAAAACGAGGCATACTCCTTACCCTCATTTCCTCCTGCTGTTGCCTGAGCTGCTCATGATCAATAGCGGGAGGAGGCAGTTGTGCTATCAATACCCGAGTTTCCTCAATCCAGGGGCTGAGTTCCTCATAAGTTTCCCAAAACTGGTTCACCAAGACCTGTGCCCGCTCAAGGCGGGCATAACGCTCTGAGTTGAGCAGACTAATGGCTTCATATTGCTGTATTAGAGACTCCGTCTTTTCCTATGAACAACAAAAAAAGTAGGTATATATACATTAAAAAGTCTAAAGAAATAAATAACAAAACGTTAAAATATATGAACTAATCTAGTAAGATTGCAAGTGATTTTTATTTTCTTTATATTTATCTTAATTTTCTAACTTTCCTATCAAACATATATGTCTTACTTGTATAATTTTTAAAATAGGAAAGTTATTTCGAATACAGTAAAAAAGCACAACAGAGCAAAATTAACCTTTTAGTGAATAACCTTTTATAACTTTAGATATATATTATTATAATGCATCAGTTTAAGACTGAACATCTCAGGGGCTATGATGGAGTCTTTGCCCATGAAGTTTAACTTGCCTTTTTCCTCTGATAAAAAAGTCTCCACAAGCAGTACAGAGGTTCCTCAAAAAATTAAAAAATGGGCCGAAACCGGTTTGGCTCAGGGATAGAGCGTCGGCCTGCGGACTGAAAGGTCCCGGGTTCGATTCCGGTCAAGGGCATGTACCTGGGTTGCGGGCACATCCCCAGTAGGAGATGTGCAGGAGGCGGCTGATCGATGTTTCTCTCTCATCGATGTTTCTAACTCTCTATCTCTCTCCCTTCCTCTCTGTAAAAAATCAATAAAATATATTTTAAAAAAAAAATTAAAAAATGGAACTGCCTTATAACCCAGTGATGTCACTTCTGGGAATTTATCAGAATAAAACTAAAACACTAATTCTAAAGAATATATCCATCCTTATGTTCACTGCAGCATTATTTATAATAGCCACGATATAGAAGCAACCAAGTGCTCATCAATAGATGAGTGGATAAAAAAAGCTATGGTACATATATGTAATGGACTATCACTCGGTCATACAAAAAGAATGAAATTTTACCATTGCGACAGCATGGACGAACCAGGGGGGTATTATGCTAAGTGAAATCAGAGAAAGACAAATATCATATGATTTCACTTATATGTGGAATTAATAACAAAATAAATAAACAAGATAGAAACAGACTTGACTCACAGACTTAGAAGAGACTCATGTTTGCCAGTGGGTAGGGGAAGTGGGAGACTGGGTGAAAGAACGAAGGGATTGAGAAGTACGGATTGGTAATTATAAAACAGTCATGGGTATTAAGTACAGCATAGGAAATACAGTTAATACTATTATAATAGTATGTATGGTGCCAGGTGGGTACTGAAAATATTGAGGGAACACTTTTAAAGTATGACTGTCTATCAACTATGCTGTACACCTAAAACTAATAAAAAATAATATTGAATGTAAACTGTAATTGGAAAAAAAGTCTCCACAAACCTGGATTTAAGCGCTGTATGTTTGGGTTACCTGTACCCTATATAAAAATAAAATAAAACTGGCGTACAAACTAACTTGTGGCCAAGCTTTTAGAAATGGGTGTAATCTTTAGGACCCGAAGAAAAAATTAATATCTGCATATGATTTCAAAAAAATCTATCATAGATTTTTGAAAGGTAACTCAAAGTCACTCAATATGGACTGAGGATAAGTAGCAATTCCCCTGATTAAAGAAGATGGATTTGCAACGTATTTCACATTATACAGTATGGCTGTTTAGACATTTGTGAGCACAGGGTTGAGTCTGAATTCCCCAGAACATCAAGCAGGTGTTTAACACCATTATTAGTAATGGAGGGAAAAAGCTGTAACTTAAACTTCTTAAAGTATAATTCCACAACTGTACTTCTAATTCACGGTAATCAAGACAAGAATATGGTGAAAAAACAAAATGCAATTCACCTGTAATACAGCTTTTTGCTCCTCTCCACATGTGCCAAAGATTTCACCACGATGACTGAAGAGTTCATCCATTGAATCTTTGTGTCGAATGATGTCAATGGAGAAAGCCTTTGAGAAAAGTAAATTACAATTTAAATCAAGAAGTAAAAGGATCCCAAGCCTGTGTCAGTGAAGTTACACTCCTATGAAAAATTCGCTTAAAAAAGCCACATCAAAAATTGTTCTTGTCTAGTTTGCCACTCTGCCTATCCACACATATTCAATGCTTATCTTTTAATAGCTTACAAAAATATCTTCCCTCATGAAAATCATTCATAAAATTATTAACCTTTCCTAGATTAATGAGCCTATTTCTACCTTTTGGCAAAGCAAAAAATCTCTTCCTCATTCTAACCAAATATTTACAGAATTAATCTCTATCCACCATCATGACATTGCATCATTCCACTTGACTTGCAACAGTAGTCAGACACTCTTTCCTAGTCACTCTAAGCTAAGTGGATTATACTAGCTCAGGACACAATGGATACGTCAGTGTTACACTTACCTTCTGTACCTGCAGCTGGGCTGTGGTCTGGTCCTGTTCCAGGCGAATCGGACCAAGGGCCATCAGTTTCCGTTTTGTTTCAGCAACCCAAGCTAGTTCTGCATCAGCAGCTTGCTCATACTAATAGACATGTTGAAAAAAAATGACCATGTTATATAGAGTCAGGGGCCGGCCTTCTTAGAATTCAAATCAAGATGCAGAAAATTTAGAATTGCTTATACTTCAACAAATATGAGTTGATCCTATTTCAACTTCTTTAGAAAGAAGTTACAGAACCTAGTTAGTGGTCCTACAGCTAGAAACAACAATGGAAATTGACACTCTTAAAAAGAAATATACTTCTAATCTTTTATGAGGCTGTGCTCTTTCTGTCAATTCTTGTTCCTAGCCACACAATGAATAGTTTTGGTCATGTTTAAATATAAACTAACATGGCAGCAGACAGCTGAGTCAAGTTAACTTGGAAGTACTCACTCAGCTGGAAAAGCAAACCTTTAAAAAGTTAAGAAGTGACAAAGAAAAACTAAGAACACGTTCTACTTGACTGCTGTTTGATCTGGGTCCTTGGATCTTTTATCTCTTCCTCTTCAACTCTGCCAATCTACACTAATATTTAAAAAGAAAAGAAAGCTCTCAAGCACGATAATTTTATGCTCAATTATCTGGCCAAGATTAGAGGTATTAATCAAGACATACTGGAATGCACTTGCAGTCAGAGCAAACTTCTGTGTAGTTCACAAAGCAATTATTGATCACTATGAACCCAAGGAATCATGTAATATTATTTTTATACCATGGCATATTAATTAGGTGCATTCCTGCTACAACGAAAAGCCAGTAACTTTTTCAAGTGGGAAGGAAAAAAGATGGAGTGCAATATGACACCTGTGTTTACTTGGGAGGGTACTATTTTGGATGGCTCTGCTATTTTGGTAGGCATATTTGGTAGTAATTATAGTTCTTGGTTCCCTCCCCTCTTCCATCTAATGCTAAACAGTTGAGTATGTCAAACTAAGATTGTGATGCATTTGGATCTTGTGGTCTAGGTATAATCTACTCCCATCACCACCTGCCTCGTACCAGGGCATTAGCTAAGGAGAAGGCACTTAGACTCTTCCCAAAGTTCTCTGCTCAAATGGGTCAAATAATTTGGGTCAAACCAAATCCATCCTTACATACCTTTACCAATTACTTCCCATCACTGAAAGGACTGCATTGGATTTACCTTCATCTCATTTTTCCTACTCCTGAGCCTATATTTATGTGGGTCATAGTTTTGTGTTTCTTTTTTTTTTTTTACTTTAATTTTTCTTTTTTTTATTGTTTAAAGTATTACAAATAGTAGTACATATGTCTCCTTTTATTTTCCCCAATTGACGTTCCACACACATATCTCCATTGCCAAATATAGTAATGCAGAGGTGTTTATAAACATTACCTGTTGTGATCTCTGAATAGCAGCATCAATTTCCTCTACCCTCTGTCCAACAGTGTCACTGACCAGCTTGTACTGCTCATTAGCATCCGACACAAGTTTATCCAGCCCTTCTCTGGCTCTCCAGGGCACCAGCTCCAAGAGCGCACGGCTCACCTCATTCACTGTGTCCAGCACCAGCCTGTGCTCCATGACCTCTTTCTTTAATTCCTAAGGAGGGAAAAAAGTTTTCAGGCCAGACCTTGCTAAATTAAGCACATTAGCAGCTGTGCTGGGTGGAAAGTGGTGTCTCTGCCACATATCCCAGCAGGGCTTTGACCTCCTTCCTTTACTTATTTTTTATTGTCTCAGATTTTTCAATGGTTCCAAGCCTGATTTTAGTCTTAGCTGCTGCTTAGAACTGTCTGTACGACTTCTTGAGCCAAGCTCTCTTTGCATAAAACTATCAGTGCTTCTTTCCTTTTCCTCCTTACTTCAGTGCTTTACTCTCAGGCATTTTAAGTACCTAATGCTGTGCATCCAGAACTGCACTAGATCCTGCAAGAGAATCAAACATAACCATGCAGCACACTTTAACAAATGAATCATGAAAGCAAATTCTAAAGTGTTTTATACAAAAGCAAACTTCCTAGGGATTTGAGATTCAATCTTTTAAAAATATATATATATTTTTAATTGATTTCAGAGAGGAAGGGAGAGGGGGAGAGAGACAGAAACATCAATGATGAGAGAGAATCATTGATTGGCTGACTCCTGTACGCCCCCCACTGGGGATCAAGCCCGCAACCCAGGCATGTGTCCCTGACCAGAATCGAACCTGGGACCATTCAGTCCGCAGGCTGATGCTCTATCCACTGAGCCAAACCAGCTACATCGAGATTCAATTTTTTTTCTTTTTCAGATATAACACGTGGCCTGCCTTTATGTACAGTCTTACTGTCCATGAGTAAATAAGAAAGGAGGCAAACAAACATTTTTGGTTTAGATTTAAGGTAGAGTTAGTGATAAAACTTAAGAATTTAAATGCAAGGATTCTAAGAGGAATCCTTTTCCTTTTAGTGTGAAATGACAGCTTACCTTCTGTCTTTGCTGAAACTGGGGTATTTGCTCCCCTGTGGGAGACTGTCCTCCACTGGCTGCCAGCTCCTCCTCCACCTCCCTCAGCCACCCAGTCAGTTCCTCATAAGTAGACTGGAACTTGGTGGCCAGCTGCCGGGCTTGCTCTAAAGTTCTGAGGGCCTTGGAGCTAGTGATTGTGATGTCTGCATAGCGAGTCTTTATTCCGTCTAGTTTCTCTTGGATAAGCAAAACCTCTTCACCTGTGGGAAGGCACATACAATTATTCATATTTAAGAGAACATGAGGGAGTCGCCTTCTAGAGATGAGCGAGTTTCTTAATCCTCCTTTCTTCAAATCAGAGCTTACATTTTATAGATGCTCTCTTCCTACGATAGTGATTTCACCTAGCATCCCACACTAAGACAGGAGGGAAATAAACGTTTTAATCAATAAAGAAGCCACTTCTATCCAGAGACATAGAAGCATGAGACAGAATGCAGAATCTCGGAGGGAAGGTGGGTGGGCGGGGGGTAATCAACTTTGCACGCATATATGCATAACCCATGGACACAGACAATAGGTGAAGGCCTGGGGCAGGGGGCTGGGGGCAGGGGTGGGCTGGGGGGAACAACGGGGAAGAAAGGGGGACATATTTAATACTTTCAACAATAAAGAATTATTTTAAAAAAATAAAGAAGCCACTTCTGAGATTATTAGGATCTGAGTTCATCTGCAGGTGTTTCTAGACGTTCCCCAAACCTTTCAGTGAATGCGGGCATTCAACATATTAGAGGACAGGGGGAGTCATCATCTATAAGCAGATGTGAGACACAAAGTCTTTTAGTTTTCATAAGGGTTAGCAGGAAATAGAAACCCAGGCTGCTGGCTGACGGGGGGGTCAGGGAAGCACACATGGTAAGGACATGGCAGGATAATCAGTGAATACTGAACTTCTATATCCAAAGAGAAGTGGCTAATGCAGGGTGCTATTTCCCTGGATATGTGATTGTAAACATATAGAGGTGCTGAGAGATGCACTTTTCAAAGTACCTGTGGTTTGTTTTAGAAGAGCCTGACCATTTTTAATAGCTTGATCTACATTCTTCTTTCTGTTAACAATTTCTTCATTTAAAGCCTGAAAGGAAAGAATACCATTAATCCTAAAACTATGGCACGACAAAGGGAAAGAAATGAGACCTTTAAGAGATGAAATTTAAAGTAAGGAGATGAATACCAGTTTAGTTTGAACATCAGATATTTGACTCTTTCATTATATCTTTGGTTACACTATTAATTATTCAAAATAATTAAATCAGATACTTATAGGCAAGCTTTCTTTTGTACTGGATGAAAGGAGTTTTAGGATTAAATCAACTTTACAATCTATTGCTACCAAACCTGAACCTAAGAAAGGTAGAGCAGAATTCAGAAAAATGTCTACTATGTCCAAAACAAAGAGTAAGACAGAAATTTCAAAAGAAGAAAGTCAGCAAGAAGTAGGCAGATTTAAATCCTGGTTAAAAACTTTCAATATTTGAAATCAATGAAGCAGAAGAATTTTAGATGATCAATAACAACAACCCCCCCCCCTTGCTTTGTCTATTTTTACCATCCCCAAAGAAATCTCATGAAATGAATTTCATTTGATAAAATGAAAAGAGCAAATTATTCTTTCTAAGATGACGCAGAATCCCAGGAATCTGATCATATAAATTCTAGAAATATTTTTATTTTTATTAAATATATTTTATTGATTTTTTTACAGAGAGGAAGGGAGAGAGATAGTTAGAAACATCGATGCGAGAGAAACATCGATCAGCTGCCTCCCGCACATCTCCCACTGGGGATGTGCCCACAACCCAGGTACATGCCCCTGACCGGAATCGAACCCGGGACCCTTGAGTCCGCAGGCCGACGCTCTATCCACTGAGCCAAACCGGTTTCGGCAAAATATTTTTAAAGTTATAGCTATATAATCAAACCTTGGGAACTATTAAGGCAATCTGGTTTTATGAATGCTTCTGTTCGAATGGAAACTGGGTGAGATACATTACCAAAGGATGTAAAACCTGAATTGGAATTGAGATAACCCCTGACTACACTCTGGATCATCGTCTAGAATTACTGATTCAGTTGAAGTGCAAGTATTCCCAGGGACTTGTCAGAAAATAGATTTAGTTCTAAGCAACAAGTATGCACTTGTACATAAAGTTGAAATGGTAGGAATAAAAAAGCAAAGAAATGAAGAGAAACATGAATCAAAATTATAAAATAACTGGCAACATAAACAATAAGAATGGAAAACATGAATACCAGATGGTCAGCATGCTGTTTCTGCAGGACATCCTGTCTGTAATCCTTTACGAACACTGAACTGAGCTTGTCCTCAACCTCAGCCAGCCAGTTGAGCACCTCCACCTCATCCTCCCCGAACAGTCTAGCGTTAAACAGTGCTTGTTCAAGCAGGGCTGCTTTCCGACAGCACCGGTCTTGAATCTCACTGTACCGGGCCTGCAATGAGTCTAGCTTTTCTGAGAGCACACCCTGTTCTGCAGAACATGTCAGGGAGGAGAGGGATTGCCCGATTTTGACTGCCTGGTGCACATCTGTTGCATGGCTTTCTATTTCCTCCTCCAGAGCCTGGAAATCCAAATGGAAAAAATGAATAACAGAAACAAAATAAATGAAAAGTAAACATGAAACAATGACCAAGTGATGCAATAAATTAACAATACAAAAAGTTTACCTATTGAAGGGCAAAAATAACACAATAGCTGTTTTTTTTTAAATGATGGTAGCGTATTAGTATCTATCAAGGATGTGACTACTCCAATTAATAATCTGACCATGTTTTGAACTTCAACCCCCCCCCCCCCTCCCCAATACATCTTGGTAGCATGTTGCAGGCAGTTTTCTAATTTCCAGGATTTCTGATTCCAGTTTTTTGTTTTCATTTACCATAACTACTTCCTACCTTGTGCCGAATGATCTGCTGCTGTATTTTGGCAGTCTGTGTGCCAACAGGTTCTGAGTTAGCAAGCTTTTTCTCTGTGACAGATAAGAAGTCAGAAACAGGCTCAGCTGTCTCATGAAACTGTTTGGCCAGAACCAGGATATCTTCCAGCTGTTTATGCCTACACAAAGATACAGAAGAAGCTGCTAAGGCAAAAAGTCACATTAAGATGGATAACAGTACTATAGTCAATAAAAGACCAATCTTTACTAGGTACATTTAAATATCAACAGTAAACAGAACACACATACACAGCACTTTGCTGTTTTACAGGTTTTCATAAGCATTACCTTTATTTTGATTCTGCCATAACCTAGCAGTACAGGCAGAATAATTATCCCACCATTCCAAAAGAGAGAATCAATCCTGAAAGCCTACAGAGATTCCTCCCAGGCACCCAGTGGGTAGAAATAGTACCATGAGAATGAGAATCAGACTTTCTAACACTCTTTCTCCTATGCAATGTAGCTCATGCATTATCTGAACATGAGACTAAAATAAAGTTTAAACAAGTTGAAAAATCACCAGTCCTCATTTTTCCCTCTGTCACTACTACCTTCACTTATGAGCGAAGAGAAGAGAGCATCTGAAATTCGAAGGCAGACTATGAACTAGAACTCCCTTCCTGCCTCCCTAATCCAGTGAGTCTTCTAGTAACTTCAAGCCCAGAATATAACTTTGAATCCAGATTTAAGAAAAAAAAAAAAAAAAAACCCAAAAAAACCAGACTAGCTAAATGTGCCAACACAAATGGCAGAACTATGGACTTTATATAGCTCACTTGGAATCTTAAATTTTATTTTATATAACATCCATACTTAGCTTGGATTTCAAATTTCCTATAGATTAAAAACAGATTACAAAGGGGAGAGGAAACCTGAATATTGGAGGCAGTCTAGTAAGGAGAACAACCCCAGAACTCTATTAGCATACAGATTAATAATAAAGGCATAGTGATGACTTTGAATCATTAAGAACAGATAAATGCTACGTCACATTTGAAAAGGCCCAGGAGCATAGGATGCACTTTAGTTCGGCAAACCTTTATTGAGCAGCTACTTTGTGCCAGGTCCTATGGACAAACTGTGTGTGTGTGTGTGTTTAAATTGATTTTTAGAGAGAGAAAGGTAAACATTGATTTGTTGTTCCACTATTTATGTATTCATTGGTTGATTCTTATATGTGCCCTGACCGGAGATCAAACCCACAACCTTGGTGTATCGGGGTGTATCGGGATGATGCTCTCACCAACTGAGCTACCCGGCAAGAACCTGGACAAACTTATTTTAATAAGAAATGGTTTAGCCGAAACCGGTTTGGCTCAGTGGATAGAGCGTCGGCCTGCGGACTGAAAGGTCACAGGTTCGATTCCGGTCAAGGGCATGTACCTGGGTTGTGGGCACATCCCCAGTGGGAGATGTGCAGGAGGCAGCTGATCGATGTTTCTTTCCCATCGATGTTTCTAACTATCTATCTCTCTTCCTTCCTCTCTGTAAAAAATCAATAAAATATACAAACTTATTTTAATAAGAAATGGTTTAAATATAAATAGTTGCCATTTTAATTATCTGGATATTCAATTATGTTTGAATATAAAGAAAAATGTATTTTTAGATGCCATTTTTAAGTGTCAATATAAAGTATAGATTGCCTTTCTTATTTATGCCAGCCTTCAAAATATATCTTTAATATAACTAAACATTATTTTAAAGATTAATATCAAACTAGAATTGCAAATAATTTCTATGTCTTTCTGACTCATCTCTAATTTTGAATCTGAAAGTTTGAAGAACTCAATGTACACAAGACTTAGAGTAGCAAAGAGAATAGCTAAAATAATTTAGAGGCATCAAAAATCATCCAGTATTAAAAATTGAAATAAGCTGAAACCGGTTTGGCTCAGTGGATAGAGCGTCGGCCTGGGGACGGAAAGGTCCCAGGTTCGATTCCGGTCAAGGGCATGTACCTGGGTTGCGGGCACATCCCCAGTAGGAGATGTGCAGGAGGCAGCTGATCGATGTTTCTCATCGATGTTTCTAGCTCTCTATCTCTCTTCCTTCCTCTCTGTAAAAAATCAATAAAATATATTTAAAAAAAATTGAAATAAAAGTCTTTTAACAAATGAAGTTGCTCTTGGCATTTTTCTTTAAAATAATGGCCTAGAAACTGTGCTAGGCTTGGAGGATAAAACTGGGTGGGGTAGAAGATGAGTCATAAAAAGATACATTAGAAACAAATCATGACTTTAGTGAACTTATGGACTTGGGAGATAAGCACTACATAAAATAATGACCATAACAGTACAGGCACTGATAAAGAGTTATGGCAGTTAGGAGGAAGGTGAGGTTACTCATGCTTGAGGAATAAGGAAAAGCTTTACAGAAGGGAAGATGGCCAAAAGTATTTCATGGAAGATGCAGAACCACCAGCCAAGACAGAATGAGGAAACTGACAGAAGATACTGGAGAACAAAATAGGATTTTCTTTACCTACAATATAAGGACTGAGAAGAATAGTGAAAACTAAGAAAGGTAGGTTAAGGCCAAATAGTAGAAAGCTTTGAATGTTGGGTTAAATAGTTTAGATTTTATTTATAGGCAACAGGGAGTTATTAAATGTCTTTGAGCATGCAAAGAGGCAAAGGCCTGAGGGTAAGTGACAGTAGAGTGATGAGTGATTAGTTTGGAAGCTACCTCAGACGAGCTACTCATGTGAACTAGCACAAGTGAAAACGCATTAAGTCATGAACTGAGGTATGTGACTGGGAAGACCCTGTAGAAGTAAAATGAATAGAAATTAGCATCCTGGTAGGTGTGAGACACAAAGTTGGGGCAGGTGAGAAGGGTAACAATTGGGTGGGGTTTTAAGCCTAGGTAACTGGAAGATTACTGGCAATATTGGTGAAAATGTACAGAGAGAGAGAAGAAAAGCAGTGCAGTCTGAAAGTAAAAATAAGTATCTGAGTTGCAAAACTCAGATAAGAAATAAGTCAGCCAGCCCTTGCCGGGTAACTCAGTTGATTGGAGCATTGTCCCCATGCACCAAAGCTGTGGGTTCAATTCCCGGTCAGGGCACATACAAGAGGCAACCAATGAATGCATAAATAAGTGGAACAATAGGCTGGTATTTCTCTCTTGTTCTCGCTCTCCCCCTTCCTGTCTCTCAAATCAATAAATAAAAATTTAAGAGAAAGAAAGAAAGAAGTAAGCCAAAAGCAGGTAGAAGAGACTGAAGAAGAAGTTACTTGAAGATTGCCACTGGCTATCTAGACAACTGAAAGGTTACAATAATAAATGATCAACTCTATTACTCTCATAATGATTTCTGATTAGCTAGCGTTTATTTTTAAAACTGGGAACTGTATATGCTAAAAGCAAAGACATCCATATGACTTAAGCTCAAGTGACGCTGGGGAACTAAGAGCTGTGGGAAGAGAAAGCACTGCTGTGGAGGCCTGTCTTCTGGCCATTTACTGAAGTAAAGTTCATGCATTTCTTGAATGCACACATTTAACAGAACCACAGACCTGCTCCTCGATGCGAATACATCTAATATTAGAATAAGCTGACAGAAAAGAAATAGTATAAATTTTAATTCCAAGTATCAAAAACATTATTTATAAATATGAAGGGAAAAGATCTGTTTCAAACACTCAGAAAATAAGTGGCTGGGTTGTAGGAGTCTGCGTCTTGTCGTTTGGAACCACGACTATCTGCAGCAGAATAAGACAGAGCAATGAATCTTCCAGTTCTGAGAAATGTATGCAGGAGTTAAGGCTCATTTCTGAGTTTTTTTATTATGAGCATCACCTCTAAGAATGTATCCCTTTTCAAGATAGAAGCCGTTCCACACCTTCCAAAGCACTGCATGAAGCATCCAGGAGCTTTGAGAGCACCTCAGTGACAGCAAGTAAATAACAGGACACAACAAACCTCCTCTGACCCGGTCTCAAAATCACCCTGGCGTTACCTGGCTGCTGCCTTGCTGAGCAGTCCAGTCCATCTACGTTCCAGATTCTCCAACTGTCCAGTGATTTTCTCTCTGTCAGCCAGCTCAGCTGACTGGGCGATTCTGCCTCCTTCTGCTTGAAGCATGTCTACTGTGGCCTTTCGATCATCTAGGAGTCGCTGGAGCAACTATTTTAAACATGTTTAAAGAGAATGAAAAGTGATAACATGGGGTCACTTTAAGAATAAACAAACAAACAAAAAATCCCAAATCCCAACCCCATTAAATCCTAAGCTTACTTGAATAACAGGTGTTTTTTTCCACCTTGAGGCAAAAACATAAGATATACAGAATAGTTCCTACTATCCATATGAACTTTTCATACACTTAACCACACCAGACCTGAGGCCCTGAACCTAACTGTCCCCTATACCTGGGCTCCTGAGCATTAAAGAGAAAAAACCAACATGATACAGAAAAATGTTAGTTACATGCAAACAAGTGGTTAGAATAAGATGGAACTTGGAGACATTGTAGAAAATAGGTCTAGGCAAAGTACCGAAAATTAGGTACAGCTGTATAGCGGCAGATTCGGAAATTACCGAAAAATCGGTACAGCGGTCTGGTAGGGTTAAGTTTTTAAATAGAGCAATGAACTGCCATTATGTGACTAAGAGGAAACTTACTTTGAACTAGGAGAAAAATACACTGAAATTAAAATTAAGCCAAAAAAACCCCATATCTAGATTAAACATTATACATGATATATCCATTATTTAGAATATCGCTGACTCTGAAAACACCAAAAACATTTTTAAGATAAAGGTATGACTGAAATGTTGAAATAGGATACATGGATATGTAAAACTAGAGGCCCGGGGCATGAAAATTCATGCACTGGAGAGGGGGGTCCCTCAGCCTGGCCTGCCCCCTCTCACAGTCCGGGAGCCCTCAGGGGCGGGAGGTGACCCGGCAATCAGGGGAAGGCGATGCCCCCATCACCCCTCTGCTGCTGCCACTGCTGGCAGCGAAAGCCTCTGTCAGCCCTGGTTGCCTGCGCCTCGGACCCGCCCTGGGCAGCTGCGGGGCTGAGGGCAGGTCTGGCCGCACCACGAGCCTGCCACCCCTGGCGGGGCTGAAAGGACTGGGGGACTGGGTGCCACCATCTTTTGTGACAGTGTGACAGTCAATTTGCATATTCTGTCTTTATTAGATAGGATTATTCAGTCTAATACATGCCACAGTAAGCTAGTACATTAAGGTAAGATGATAAAAATAAATTCCTACTTTCTTTTTAGGATCACACAAAGTATGTGAGGATTTTACTAAAACTCCCGACCATGCTCCTTAAACTATAAGCAAATGTGTTGTCTGCCATTCTCTGCGGCTGTTACAATTCACTGTCTCAACATTCTCACTTACCTTCTGTTCTTGGATCTGTGCTTTCACCACTTTATACTCAGCAGATGGAGGTTTCTGATTGGCTATGAGCTCCTCAGTGTCTGCCAACCAGCTGAGCAATGGCTCCAAGGCATCTTGAAATTTCCCACAATGCAACAAAGCCTCCTGTAGTTGTGCAATTCTTTGTGCAACCTGTATCACAGACATAGAGGCTCATTATAAGAAGGGAGCTTTTTAAATTACTACTGACCCCTTTACGTAACTACAGATTGCAACTGCTAAATTTTTATTTATGTTCAGGGAAACCTTATATTTAGATGTCCCTTTTCTTTGTCCTCCATTCCCAGTGTACTTGTTACTTCCTGCCCTCCCCCTACCACTTACCTTTTTATTCAGTGTGTTCCATCGAGCATTGATCTCTTCCATGTCATGTTCCAAACCCTGCACATCACAGTTTTTTCCAGCACTCTGAATCAATCCCTGGCCAAGTCCATTCACCTGCTGTAATTTCATCTGAAGAGGATCCACCTGTTCTTTCTGAAACATCTAGATAATTATAAGCCAAAGAAGATTTAATCTCAAGGCAAACAGACCCTCTATACCACAGCGACAGGTTATTTTGGGGAAATATATGATTTAACAAAGGAGGGCAAGAATAAAAAGTGAAAACAAGCCATTTTTATAAGAAACTATTAAAGAAACACGTGGTTTCATATTTCTTTTCTCTCTTTTAGAAGATGACATGAAATGCCATAATGATGACAGAAATCATTGATAGGCTGCCCCCTGCATGTCCTCTACCAGGGATTGAGTCTGAAACCCCGGCCATGTGCCCTGTCTAGGAATTGAACTTGGACCTCCTGGTTCATGGGTCGATGCTCAACCACTGAGCCACACCTGCCGGGTGTAGTTTCATATTTCAGTATGACCACCTATGGACAAGTAATTACAGAGCTATCGCACTACTTAGGTCTTTAACCCAATGGAGACTCATGGTTTTTTTCCCCCACTTTAATCTGTTTGCTTAATTTTTAAAGTAAAAATCAATAGAGAAGAGAGAAGCATCAGCCTGAAGAAATAAGTAAATGTGATGTATATATATCAATCCGAAAAGGAAGAATGATACCAAATGACTACTATTTAGATTAAAAATACCTTGGGGAAAAGCTTTAAGTGACCACTGATACATGCAATGCTCTTCTCTGACTAGGACTAATAACTCAATTAGCCAAAACATATTAACAGTATGAAAAATGCCAACCTCTTAGCTTAATCCCCCTGTGGCCATTTAACTCCATTTTGTTCCAGGGCCACAGACCACACACAGACAATAATCTTGAAACAGTATTTCTCTAATTACAAAGGGAAACGGGCCAATCCTGGAAAATGTCCTTAACAACTTCAAATACATAACTCTGAGTAAGATGCAGATATAAATAAAATACTTTTAAAATGACACTATATATCCATGTTACCACAAAACAACAGCATTTTAAAACAATGTGAACAAGTGTAAGAGGCAATGTGCATGTTTCTACTGCAGTTACACTCCATTATGACTTAGAGGTTTCTAAAGGAACCAAGGAGGAGAGAATAATACTTTTGCCACTTTAAGGAAAATAATGAAATAAATATTTGTCCCTAAGATCAGATTTCTTTCCATCATCAGAGGATAAAAGTCAGCCATATTTCACCAATCTGGATATCTTCCCACCCTTTTTTCTTCCACAAAAAGTTCCTTCAGTTTCAGTAAGACAGATGAGTCAATTAAGACTGAAGGATGACAGAAAATAGAAGAGAACAAAATAAATGTGAAAAAGAATTCCTTCACCTTGGATAAGACTAATTTTGGTTTATATGAGACCACAGATCACACTAAGATTAGGAAAGTGATTCTAGAAAGAATGGTCTATGGCTGGATAAGTGAGTCACCAGGGAGGGAAAGCCCCAGGGGACACTAAAAAGGAAGGTTACAAAGGAAATTACCAGTGGGCTTCATTTTATACTATAATTTGATTACACCATATTTTGTTAGGCAACACTACAAGGCAGTTCAGCTAAAAATGACTATCTCCCCACAACAACACGGTTCCCAGAAAAAGCAAGTGCCATGATTCCATTTTGTATTAAAGATGTTTTCACTGAAGAAAAGTCAGAGCAGAGGGGAAAAAGACAAAACAAAACTTCCATGTTTTAACTGCTTGGGTGCAAGAAAATGGTGGTGGTGGGGTTGGGGTTGGAAAAGCAACGAAAGCAGACAGCCAAAGATACAGAGGAAGGATGTCCAGTCCACTGAACAATCAAATCTTGTCTCACAGTACGAGTGACATTTATATTCTTTCTGCGCGGTCTTAATATGGTAGCCAGCAACTCCATGTGGCTATTTAACTAACAATCCGGCCCCTGAGTCACACTAACCACATTGCATGTGATCAACGGCCACATGTGGCTAGTGCCTACTATACTTAAGCACAGATAGAGAAGAGATCCACTTTGGCAAGAAATTCTATTGGATAATAAGGTGAATGGCACAGAAAAGTAAGTATCGTAATCTCTTTTATATAACAGCTAAATCTGTTATTGAAATTTGAATTTACTTTGTGTATGAATATTTCCTATAGAAGCATTAGATTTCTTCCTTTGTTTCCTACCTCCTTTCTATGGACTGTGTTGACAGATACGGGTATTTTTCTCATCTTTTTTCAGAAAGTTAAAAATATATGAAAGCACTTCCAAGAAAATGCTACCTAAATATTTATTTTGAATACAAGTGAACAGAATAATTAAAGAAAGTAAATTTGAAAAACACTTGCTCCCTTCTCTCAACTCTCAAATAAAGCTGTTTTGCAAACTCAGTGCTTTTAGACACATTAAAATTCCTACTCCTTAGTATTTCAATAGGACTGTGCCATATTATTAACTAACCAGAGCTGGCAGACATTTCCCACAGCAGAATACTAGTAAAAATTATTGCATGATGTACGTAAGATACAACAGAGACATAAAACAGAAAATTTCCCAAAGAATGTCTTAAAACACCTTTATCTTTGGTAATACCATATTCTCTCAGTTTTCATCCTAACTGATCCTTTTTGATGTCCTTTGCTCTCTTCCTCTTTCTCTTCTACACCTCCAAATGTTAGTGTTTGGGGTGGGGATAAGGGAAGAATGTCAGTCCTGGGCCCTCTTCTCATTCTATACTCTCATCTAGGCAATTCTATCCACTCCTATGGCTTTAAATGTTAATCGTGATAAATGCTTATGATTTTAAAAATGTATATCCAACTACTTTCTTAACATTGCCATGCAAATGACTCACAGGCATCTTGAACCTAACCATTCCAAAACTGAACAGTACTTCCTACTCCCCCCCGCAAACCTGTTCTTCCCTAAATCAACAATATACTACTGTCCCCATCCACTCAGTCGCACAAACCAGAACCTAGAAGCCATCCTTAATATTTCCTCTCCCTCCCTCTTAAAATAGAGGCCATTGTCAGGTCTTGTTGATTCTACCACTAAAATATATCTTGAATCCATCCAACTGTCTTCAAATCTACTTACATCTCTCTAGTCCAAGCAACCTGGATAATTGCAGTAGCCTAGCAGGCCTCTCTACTGTCCTTGATTTCTTAAATCCATTCTACACACAGTAGCCAGTGTGATTAAAAGAAAAAATGTTTTTATTGATTTTAGAGAGAGGAAGGGAGAGGGAGAGCTAGAAACATCAATGATGAGAGAATCATTGATCAGCTGCCTCCTTCATGCCCCCCTCTGGGGATCAAGCCAGCAACCCAGGCATGAGCCCTTGCCCGCACTCGAACCTGGGACTCTTTAGTCCGCAGGTCAACGCTCCATCCATTGAGCCAAACTGGCTAGGGCTAAAGTATGATACTTTTGAGGATGTCTTTCTCAGTCACTGCATCCCCTCTTTAGATTCACTTCAAGGCACTCTTTCAGAACCCTTAGTCGCTGTGGCCTGGCCCCTTGGTCTTTTAGTTCTAACATGCCAAGTTCTTCCCAGCTTCCATTTCCTTTGTCTGGGATGTTCTTCCCTCTGATTCTTTGCTAAGTAACTTGTATTTATCCTTTAGGTTTAGTTTTAAAATCCTTTCCCTGACACCACAATTGAAATTCAATATATCTCTTATTCCTTATTCAATGAATAAATGAATCATTGTATAGAAATAGTATTAGGGAAAGCAAACAAATCCATGAAGGTTCTGCTTATCGGTTAAGCATTCAAACACTGAACGGAGATTCTGGGGCTCTCCAATTTTTGCTTAAAGACTTTTTGGGCAAGTTTTAATTTTATAGAACCCCTATTTTATACAAAAGGTTTATTTCTTCCCCAGTGATTGGAAATAAGACTAAGGAAGTCTATAAATGAGAAGAGCATTTAAGTAACTACACATTGCTCTCAGTGGGCCTAGATCCCACTATAGAAATAGCAAACAAATTCTGACATTTTGCTTCTTTACCAAATTCTCATTATTGCTATTAAAAAGCTTACATCTACTTAAACCATGTATACACGCATACATTTGTACAGACATACACAGAGGATCTAAAGCAGGTCACTGTAGATCACATTCTGAATACAATCACTTGTCGAGTTCTAAGTGTTTATGTAAAAAATGATAGGTTCAATTTCCTCTAGAAACCCTGTTGGAAGAAATGAAATCCATACAGTTTTCATCTTGGAAAAACTTTTTAAAAATCAATTTAGCAAGATTTGTATACTCGATAGTGACATTTATTTTGTTTCAATAAATACTTTCAAAATAGCCTCTCTACATTCTTATTGGTTAATAGTCCTGGCTATGGCTATGGAGCAGATTTCTCCTTTTGCACAAAGATGTAGGCATCTTGCTTCCAGATATTCCATAAAGTAACCATACTTCAAAGGTGATGAACTACCTTGCAGCTGGGCTATTATTTCCTTCTCCTGTCATTTATGACAGGAACATGTCATGAAATGACTAACCTACTGTAGCTAGAAGGATCTTTAAGAGATTATGTAGCTCCATCTACTCATTTTGTAGATGGGGAAACAGAGATCCCAGAGACTGATATTAAGGATTTCCCTGAATTTTTTCTTTTATGCAGATTTGATTGGCTCCTTATAAATTTAGTTTCTGTATTTCACTGACTACTGCTGTAGGCTTTATACTAGAAATATTCTGTATAACTAATAATGCCAGTCAGTGACTTTGGATAGGACACTGGGATCTTGGTGTTAATCCCAAATTCACTAAAACTCAGAAAACCGAATCAAACCCATCTATCTAAAAGGTGATGCATTCTAATTTGATAGAATGATACATTACAAAATAATTGGTGAAGCCCAAGATGGTACCACCAGGAGGGATCTGTGGCAAAATTGGCAGCTTATGGATCACCGTCAAAATGATTTTTTGTTGCTGGTAGTTGCATGTTTAAATGAACTGTAGCCAGCTAAGGCTCTACAATGGAGTGGATGAGCGAACAACCCTTCTTTCTTTTTCCCCATTTTTTATTTATTGATTTGAGAGAGAGAGAGAGGGAGGGGGAGAGATGGAGATAGACAGACAGACAGAAAGAAACATCGATTTGTTGTACCACTTATTTATGCATTCATTGGTTGATTCTTGAATGTGCCCTGACCAAGGATTAAACCCGCAACTCTGGCATATAGCAACAACACTCTAATCTACTGAACTACCCACCAGGGCAGAACCCATCTTTCTTGTAGTATCCATGGAGATTAATACTCATTCAGTCAGTCAATCAACAGTGAATGCCTACTACAAGGAAGGTACTATTGGGGTCCTGAGGATAGTGTAAAACCAAAACCACCTCCACACTCAGAAACCCCTGGCTATATTAGATTATATTAAACTTTTCATTTAAAAAAATATATATTTTATTGATTTTCTACAGAGAGGAAGGGAGAGGAATAGAGAGTTAGAAACATCGATGAGTGAGAAAAATCTATCAGCTGCCTCCTGCACACCCCCTACGGGGGATGTGCCCGAAACCAAGGTACATGC
Source organism: Myotis lucifugus (assembly GCF_000147115.1). Classification (NCBI taxonomy): domain Eukaryota; kingdom Metazoa; phylum Chordata; class Mammalia; order Chiroptera; family Vespertilionidae; genus Myotis; species Myotis lucifugus. Next base: position 272,336 of record NW_005871308.1, read on the forward strand.
CCTTGACCGGAATCGAACCTGGGACCCTTGAGTCTGCAGGCCAACTCTCTATCCACTGAGCCAAACCGGTTATGGCTCATTTTTTTTTTTTTAAATTAATCTTCACCTGAGGATTTATTGGTTGTCTCCTGTATGGGATGCAATCCACAACCTAGGTATGTGCCCTGATTCAGAATCGAACCTGCAACTTCTTGGTGTACAGGACAATGCTCCAACCAACTGAGCCAGCTGGCCAGGACTAAACTTTTAACTCCTTCACTCCACTGCTTACCACTGATCAAACGACAGCAGGGCAGTGAACTCTAGAATCTGCAGATCTCAAATTCCTTTGACCTGGGAGTGCTCAAAGATGTGAACACTGGTTCCCAACAGCTTCCTAACATAGTCTGTTCTCTAACATTAAGAATTTAAAAATCTTTAAGGGAGACCCAGGAGAATCCACCAAAAGGGTGGATTACAAACAAATATTTGGTAATACGCAGTTACAATCGGCCCGAGTTTACACGGACACAAAGTTTGACAAGATGACTGAAATACCTCTCTTTTTCATAAACATTATGACTTATTTTGGTTTTAATAAACAGCTTTTATATTAAAAAACCATAATTTGCACATCTGTATATTGCTTTAACCCAACATGCTGGGAGACCCAGGAGAACATTTAGCCCAACTCCCTTATTTTAGAGATTAAGAAACAAGAGGTACACAAAAGGAAAGTGACTTGCTTCAGGACACAAAGTTTGACAAGATGACTGAAATACCTCTCTTTTTCATAAACATTATGACTTATTTTGGTTTTAATAAACAGCTTTTATATTAAAAAACCATAATTTGCACATCTGTATATTGCTTTAACCCAACATGCTTTGGTGAATTCTTTCAACTAACCAACATATCTCTTTGAAAGGGAAAGGGGGAGGATATTCACAGTGACTGAAATCTAATACACTTGATGATTTCAATGGGTTATGGCATTTCATCCTCACAAAATTCACAGGGTTCTGCCTTAACAAATGATGAAACTGGAGACTCAGGACATCTAACCAATTTTCCCAAAGTGGTTAAGAAGTATCCCAGGTCTCATTCCAAAACCTATATCCTAGCCTCTATGTGACTGCTGATAATCACTGATCAATTTGATTTAGGCAAAGAACATGCTTATTGTAATTTCAAAAAAAGAGTCACCCATTCCTGCTAATAATCTTTTTTCAAAATGTAAACTAACAACTGTATACATCCCTGTCTTCCTTAGGCTTCTGTTATTTCTAAATAAAAAAAACAACAAATTATAGTTTTGCCAAGTGAAAGTAAGACATATTTCCCCCCATAAACTCAATAAAAAGACCAGAAAATACCAGAAGCCCCAAAGAGAACCAAAGAAAGAACTACCTGTGCCTTTCTAATCACCACCAATTCAGAGAACTGGCAAATCTCCCCTTTCTCTTCATGATTCTCCCCCAACAAAATGAGCAACAATTACCTCATTTGAATTTAATCCATCAGTTGTAGCCAGAGGCACTTTCCCATGCAGCACTGTGCCAGTCACCTCTTTTATCCCAAATGCGGGAAGAAATCAAAGGTTCTCCCTTGATCCCACATTTCCAGTGGAGGAAAGACTCCCCCTAGGAACAAGGGAGTTCTTTCTTTTTGATATAGGCACCGGAATCAGTGTGAACAATATCTTCCCAGGAATGGGGAACACCCAGCAAGGGAACACTTTCCTCCATAGCAGGCTCTGCAAGCAGCTCGAGTAGGGGGTTTCCTTGGGAGTGGGCACACTATCAACTGGGGGGACAGGTTCCTCCGGGGTGGGCACTGCAGCAGCTGGGGCCTGCAGGCTCCTCTAGAGTGGGCACTGCAACAGCTGGGTCTGTAGGCTCCTCCGGGGTGGGCACTGCAGCAGCTGGGGCTGTAGGCTCCTCTGGAGTGGGCACTGCAGCAGCTGGGTCTGTAGGCTCCTCTGGGGTTGCCACTGCAGCAGCTGGGTCTGTAGGCTCCTCTAGAGTGGGCACTGCAGCAGCTGGGTCTGTAGGCTCCTCTGGGGTGGGCACTGCAGCAGCTGGGGCTGTAGGCTCCTCTGGGGTGGGCACTGCAGCAGCTGGGGCTGTAGGCTCCTCTAGAGTGGGCACTGCAGCAGCTGGGTCTGTAGGCTCCTCTGGGGTGGGCACTGCAGCAGCTGGAGAAGTAGGCTCCTCTGGGGTGGGCACTGCAGCAGCTAGGGCTGTAGGCTCTCTGGGGTGGGCACTGCAGCAGCTGGGGCTGTAGGCTCCTCTGGGGTGGGCACTGCAGCAGCTGGAGAAGTAGGCTCCTCTGGGGTGGGCATTGTAGCAGCTGGGGCTGTAGGCTCCTCTGGGGTGGGCACTGCAGCAGCTGGGGCTGTAGGCTCCTCTGGGGTGGGCACTGCAGCAGCTGGGGCTGTAGGCTCCTCTGGGGTGAGCACTGCAGCAGCTGGGGCTGTAGGCTCCTCTGGGGTGAGCACTGCAGCAGCTGGGGCTGTAGGCTCCTCTGGGGTGGGCACTGCAGCAGCTGGGGCTGTAGGCTCCTCTGGGGTGGGCACTGCAGCAGCTGGGGCTGTAGGCTCCTCTGGGGTGAGCACTCTAACAGTTGCAGTATCAGGCTCCTCTGGAGCAGCTGGGATGACAGAGCCCTCTGGGATGTCCTCCCCTGTGGATGGCACTGCAACAGCTGGGACATATGCCTCAATGGTGACCACGGAAGCAACTGGCATGTCCTCCTCTGGAAAGGGCACTGTGACAGCAGCTACAGCAGTTCCCTCTGGGGTGGGCACTGCAGCATCTAGGGCATCTTCTACAGTGGGCATTACAGCAGTTGGGGCAGGTTTCTCTGGGATGGGTATCCATTCCTCCAAAATTGGTTCAGTATTACTAGCTTTGGTAACTTGTTCCCCCATAAAGATATTTAGCAATGATTCTGAATCTCTCATTTCTGTCTCCCCTCCACTCAGCTTGGGCTTTAGGTCATTCACAGTTCCCTCTCCATCACTGCTATGTCTCTGTCCTCCATCCAGCAGGTGCAGACTCTGAATCTCTGACTCTAGGGACTTTCTCTGGAGATCCTGGAAGACCTGCTCTGGGAAGTCTCTATGAAAATGTGCTAGGGCTTGGTCCTCCAAAAGCTGGGCTTCATAACCCAGCTCTTGTGCCTCACCATAAACTTTCTCCATGGACAACTCACAAGGGTCCACAGTTCCCAAGGAAGTCAGACTGTTTTCTTGATTAATAGCTCCTTCCTCATTTTCCAAATGAATCTCATCTGTTAGTAAATGTGAACCATATGATAACACCTCTACTTCAGATCCTGAGATAATATCTGTTAGTTCACAGCTAAAAGCAGAACTGAGGGGGGACCTCTCAACATTCCCCTCAATCTGACTGCAGTCTACCTGGAACAAACTGCCGTTTTCTTTGGCTAGCTCAGCTTCACAGGCTGATAGGTTTTCTTCATGAGAAGCTCTGCAATCAGAGCTGGGCAATCCTCCTGGGTCCAGCTTTCCCGGTGACTCCAGGTCAGCTGGGTGTCTGAACTTAAATTCCCCTGCAGTCTCGGGGCTAAAAGGCACTTTTTCACACTCCGCACTAACAGTGGGAATGTCCCTCACGATATCAAAGTGGGCAGTAAGTTCCACAGCATTAGGCACCTGAGAAGAATCCAGGGCATTAAAATATTCACAATCCAATCCAGCATTATCACCTTTCACCCTTACATGTTCCTCTTCTAAGGCAGCCCCTGGAAAATTACTAATTACAAGTGAATTTTCTGTATCTTGGGATGGGGCCAGCCCTTCAGAAGCTTGGTTCTCCTGCTCAACTAGAGGAGTTATTTCTTCTTCACATAAACATTCTTTTTCAAGTTCAAGAAACATCTGCACTGAATCTGTGTCAGAGAGCTGCTCCGAATTGACAGGACCAACAGTGTATTCTAAATTGGAAACAAGGCCCTCTAGCTCCTGGGCAGTTTTGTTTTTCAGCTCACCTACAGCACTCTCACCTGTGAGAATATAACTGTAATCAAGAGGTGTATCCTCAAGAACAGAAGCCACGTGGTTCTCAGCTGGCTGTAGGTCTTCAGAGCAACAAATATGACCAAGAGCTAGGTGGTCTAAAGTCTCCAAAACAGCAGCCGAGCAATGGGACCCATCCTCTACCACTGCTACAGTGTTTGCTTGTTCTCTTTCTTCAAAAATATCCACCAGGCTGTTCTTTTTCTCATCTGCCATTAGAAAAGTCTTTCCTCTCTCTGACAGTTTCTCCTCCTCCCACTCCTCCTCAGCCTCCATCATAATCCATCGCTCATCTTCCTCAAACTTTAGTTCAGACTCTGTTTTCTCTCTTAGGCTGGGGGTTATGAGAACATGCAACTCTGGATCCAACAGCTCTTCACTCAGGCAAGGGGAGAGAGGTGGCATTTCCACAGTGCAAGCTGTGTCCCCAAGGGGGTGCTGCTTCTCTCTAAAGCCTCCCTTAGCCAAACTTTTCATGGCTCTGGGCCAGGTTGCACTTGAGAATCTGTGTTCCTGCATTAGATCTGTGTTACCACTTGGTGCTGCAGCTTCTGATTCTAGAGGCTGGAATTCATGGGGAGAGCTCTCACTGTGCTGCTGAAATCTGAAGTCTTGGCAGTCTCCACTTACATTTTTCACATCCTGCACTTCTGGAATGCCTATGGATTTGGACACATGTTCCAGAGTTACTGATTCTAACTGAGGTTCCCTGTTGCCCAAATGGCCAGAACTTTCTGTTAATGCAGAACTGGATTCCTTCTTCTCTTGCAAGGAAGGATTTGAAGCACCAGCTTCTGAAACCTCACTGAGAGAAGCTTCCATCCTTTCTGCAAATTCTGGGAAATTGGGTGGCATGAAGGACTTCCATGATCTCCTGTTAACATTGTCTTTGCGTTCTGCATTTGGTCGCCTTCTGGGTGGCACAGGTGCCAACTTCTGCACATCACTGCTTAGCTTCAGTGCATCAAATATTATTCGCTCATCTAGCTTTTTGCCTTCTGGTGCTCTAGACTCAAAAACATTAGATGCTGCTCCTAAGGTACCATTGCTGGATATAGTACTTCCTTCCATCTTTTCCATGGTGCTTTTTGACGTCTGATTAAGCTTTGACCCCTGGTCAATCTGTTCATTTATCCTCATTGTGTCATATATAGACCGCTGTGGAACATAGCAATCCTCTATATAGCCATCCTCTTCCTCTCCTTTCCCCAGGCAGGTGGGGTTCCGCCTTAAACAGTCTGGCCTGCTGAGTGGCTTACCCATACTTCTTCAATCAAAACGAACCATCAACCTTTTAAATGTTTTTCATGAATTCCCCAAAAATGCATTCTGTGTAAATTAAAAATTCCTTTACATGTTCATAATCCCAACCAACCAACTGGATTTACCCTCTAGAAAGGCCTGGAAGTTCCACTTTGAAACCATCCTGGGAGACGCTCTAAGAGGAACAGCTTTTTTTTCACAGGCTAGCAGTCTCATAGTTGCAGATAAGTGGTATAATTTATTCAACAAACAAAATAATTCTTTGTATGGCTTCTTTTTAAAGAGCACGGCTCTTTCTAATTTAAGCAATAAAAAAATCACCTGATATTGACAAGTCTTATTCAATATCTAGTTCCACTCACTTCTCATCCAAGGAGAGTTGGAAGCAGGATTTATACCGATCGTGTCCTTTAACAATGGCACAGCCCCTCTAGTCTTCATGTATAGCCCAAGCTCCTAAGAATTCCTCTCATTTTATTCTCAGTTCCACCCCTGGAGAGTCCAGCTGGTCTGAATTAGCCATTCCTTCTCCCTAGTTCGCGTGTTTGCAATTGAACTGGGCTGGTCGGCGGATATTCCTGCAACTTTAAACACAGGAAGTCCTCCATTCGGGACCAGTCCGGGGCTTCCTGTCTCCCAAACATCATGGCATTGTTGTGGCTCCCAGCACAGCCCGGCGCGGCGGCCGCAGAGCCAGGCGAGGGGGGCCCGGCGGCGCGGGCCTCGGAGCTCGGAGCTCGCTCAGCGCGGCCCACTCCCCCGCGCCGTGCCGCGCGCCCGGCGGCCGGGTCGCCTCACCGCAGCTGGCAGGTGGCTCCGGCCTCGCGGCCTCCGGTCCCGCTCGGGAAGTTAGTTTGTCCCTCCGGCCGCGGAGCCCGCGTGCTGTGGGTGCCGCCTCCCCCGCCGCCAGTCCCCGGCCCGCCGCCGCCGCGCCGCGGGCTGCATGTCAAGCAGCCGCCTCTCCTCGCCGCCGCCGGCCCGCCGGCCCCCGCCCGCAGCTGTCACGGGCCCGGCATGCTAACTTCGCGCCGGAACAAAAGGCTCCGCTCGGGCGCGCGGGGGCGAGCCCTGCTCCCTGCTCCCTCGCGCCGCTCGCTCGGCGCTCGCTGCCAGTGCCGGGCTGGCGGGCCGCTCCCCGCCCCTTCCGCGCCCGCCCCGCCCGGCAGCCCCCTGGAAGCCCCCGCGCGCGAGGCAGAACCCGGGGGAGGAGGGGGAGGCGGGGCCC
>NW_005871308.1:279110-289348 GCF_000147115.1 Myotis lucifugus
CCGCGGGCCGCCCGCCTCCTATGGCTCCGGCTCTGCCGCCAAGGGCTCCCCGAGCCCCTCCAATGTCACCTTTGGTGCCCCGGCCCGGCCCTAGAGCACGCAGCCTTGGACCCGGCGCTTCCCGGTGTCCGAAGGCCTGCGGTCACACTCGGAGACCAAGTTATTGGGGAACTCTAGGCGCCTTCTCTCTCCTCCTCCTCCTCCTCCTCCTCCTCACACCAGGTCCTGGTCCCTCTCTGCCCACAGAGCTGCGGCGCCAGTGACTCCGTGGCGATGCCAGCAGCAGTGTCCCAGGCCAAGCACCTGGGCTCCTTTCCTGCTGCGCACATCCAAGGAAACCCGAGCCTCCGGGCCAGCTGAAGAGCAGGGTCTGTATTTCCAGTTTGATGACAGAAAATGCTATAGAAAGGTAGCCCACAATTCTGTCCACAGCTTTTTGGCTTTTAGAAAAGCTAAGTCACCTGGTGACAGTTAAACAAAGAAAATACAAAGGGAAACCCAGGAAACTGTCCACCAGAGGCAGCTACATTTCTGAAGGGCAAAGAAAAACCTATTAAAATTTCAGTTGGTCAATAGACAGTCAAACTTACAGAAAAGTTATTTCTATCCTTTACGCAAACAGTAAGTGAGGCCAATAGTTGGTGTTTGGAGATCTGGCAGTGCAACCCTGAGCTGAGCCTTACCTAGTAGGAAGCCAGAGAAGTCCTTGGCAAAAATGAGGTGTGGGCTGAAGCCTGTGCTCAGAATTAAACAAATAAAAAGACCTTTCAATGGCAAACTGTTTTTACACTTTATTTCTCACTTTGATCCATTCAGCCCACTCAAATCCGAAACTCTCTCCCCATCTGTAAACTGGAAGAGAGGGGCACAGACTAAATTATGTCTTGACTGCCTTTCTAATTTTAATATTCTTTAATTCTAAAACTTTTAAAGGAGCTGCCCCAGAATCCTGAGTCCTCTTGGTCCCCCACTGCAAGACACTAGAAGCCCTGTCTCCTGAGGAACAAACAGCAGAAAGAACCAAAAAAAAATGCTTGACCTAGAGAAGGTTCCAGGCAATATGATAAACAAGAAGTATCTATCTGAAGGACTGGAACAAGGGAGGAAGGAAGCTTGTTCTGGATACAGTAGCTCCTTCAGCTGACACACGAAGATCCAAGGGCACATTTCAAACAAAGAGCTTTCTCACAGCTATTCAAAGAATAGGGTGTCCCTTAAAGTGGTGAAATTCCTAATTCTGGAGGTGTCTGAGCAGAAATTCAAGCAACCCGGAAATTCATGCAATCACTTGGCAGAGATTTGCGGAAACAGATTTTAAAATCCGCTATCAGTTTGTTTAGAATAAATTTTAAGTTTCCTTCTAACTCTGACACACTGTGTTCCTAGGGGCTTGATCAACTTACAGATCTGATTCTTAACCTTTCAGGGAATCCAGGTTTTAATTTTCTTTTAATTATTCAGTACAACTGGAAAAACCTAGGGAAGGCAAGATCAATTTCACTAGCAAATCTCTCTGGCCAAATACATTCACTTAAGTGTTCAGATATCATAACACTGTTAGTGTGCCAGGGCCCTTCTGGCTGGAAGAATCTGAGGAATTCTGGCTCTGGACTAAGGGTGGGTGGTTATTCTATTATAAAAAATGATCTTGATGTGGAATCACAAACTTCCCAGGCAGAAATTCCTTTCCTGTTTCCTCACCAGTCAGGTGTCAATCAATTCAATCTTTCCCCTTCCCACACCTATCTACCCTATTCTCACCAATGCTCCGTATTATAATATAAAATAAATAAGTGAAGTGCTTTAGCCACTATGAAGATTGGATTCAAATTGCTTTTCAACTGAAGTCACACTCTGACTAAGCGTTAGAGCAGTATTACAGAAAAAAACCACCCAAAGTGCAAACACAACCTTATAGAAAGGATTAGGTAAATTTCCCCAACCCCCCAGCCTCCACCCTCAAAGAAGCCAAAGATTGCTTTGCTCCTTCTTTATCATCAGTATGTGTTTACAAAGAAATCAAGAGAGGAAGCACAGTGTCTCTTTCCACAATGTGTCTTATTTTTTATCTGTTCATGAGTTTCTCTTTAGTTTTGGTATGTGGAACTCTGCCAATAGCCATCACAGTGACTGAAATAAATACCTGATACAGTGTTCAGCCTCATGTTGCCCTGATAGCTCCAACATCAACAAAAAAAGCATCTGTTCATTTCACGTGCTGAAACTTTTTAAAAGAGAAGTACAGGGAGCTCCAGATAACCACTCAGGATGCTTCCCCCACTTCTGCAACCCCAAATATATGTGCTGAAGCCAAATTTCAAATTAGTTTCCAGTTAGTTGATTACAGAGTTCAAAGAATTCTCTGCTCATTTAGAAATTCCTTAGAACAGAATTTGGTGTCCGATTTTTCTTCAGTGAACTTAGAAGAAAGAACAATCCAGGCCCTTTCTGCTATCTTCCTAAAGAGTCTCTTCACACCCTTTCCAAGTTTTAGACCTGGTATCCTGCCTTTGTCTGCTCCAGACTTAACCACCCATAGGACGATCTGGAGACCCTGATCCACACTTCCTCAGGTTCTGTAACGCCTTTTCATCCACCCGCCTCTCCTGGAGGATTAGTGCTGACTAGGGGAAGATACAGAAGACCGGTTGGATCTTGCCCATTTTAAATCTACAAAATGCCTTTCATTTCAGGATCTCTAGACTTTACAAGCATTTATTTACTGGCAAGGGGAAACTCCACAGTATTAGTCTGTACCTGTTGGGCAACAGTCATTACCATCCTTTGGTGCTTTTATTATATAAAGATGGCTACTGAGTGACTCATTAAGCTTATACAGCAAGATGTAAAGCTTGTTTTGAATGGGATACTACAGATTTTGATGCTATTTGAGTTCTCATGGGTTCCTGAACCCATGAGAAAATTTTCCACACATTTGCAGGAACTCTTATGACCCCTATAGGCTCCTTCCTGCTTGTAAACTTTCCAAAAGACAGTGTATTAATTCCTCTTTTCGCTACTCACCAGACAGTGGTGATGACAAAAGTATGGGGCTTTGCAAGTTAAAAAATACCTGACAAGAGTGGGAGGAAGGGAGGGAGACAGGGGGAACCAGGGAAGGTTTTATGGAGGGAATAAGTTTACTCATTAGGACTTGTACACATATACAGAGATGGTGAAGACAAGGATTTCTAAGTGAAGGGATAGAAGCAAGAAACCTAAAAATGCATGGACCCTAAAGAAGCAAATTTGAAGTCAGTGTGGCTTAAATACAGAGCATATGAAAAGGAAAAATGAGAGGTCAGAATGGTAAGTAGCTAAGGCCAGTTCACCAGGGCCCTTGAATGCCAAGCCAAGGAATTTATGCTGTATTCAGAAAACCCATTAGTACATCAAGATTTATTTATTTAAATTTACCAGAGATCATGAGAATTATTGAGCAGTGTATGGAAAGTTTGCTAAGAATTTGGGACTCGGTGCTCATTCAACTGCCATTTAATATGTATTACCTCATTTAAAAAATCCAAAGCAGTGCTTCTCAATCTTCTGGCCCTTTAAATACAGTTCCTCATGTTGTGACCCAACCATAAAATTATTTTCGTTGCTACTTCATAACTGTAATGTTGCTACTGTTATGAATCGTAATGTAAATATCTGATATGCAGGATGGTCTTAGGCGACCCCTGTGAAAGGGCTGTTCGACCGCCAAAGGGGTCTCGACCCACAGGTTGAGAACCGCTGATTCAAATCCTTAGTTTATAAATGAAACTTAAGGTGGTAAACTTACTTTTCCAAAGTAACACAGCTATTAAATTCTTGGGCTCTTAAGGTTGAGCCTAGGCCTGCAGATGCTGCATTGGTGTCAATATGTATAAAATAGATTGTAGATAGGAAGATTGAAGTTGAAGCAACCAGGAGGATTACACAGTAGGCAAGAGGTAACAAAAGCCTGGACTTGTGAGAATTGGGGGTGGGAGGCTGTGAAAGAAACTGCAGTGGCAGAATATTTGGACTTCACAACTGACCAGATAGAAGGTAGAGTGTAGGGGGGGAAATAAATGTAAAATGATGCTGTAGTACTACTTTTGGATTCCTGAGGGCATAGTAAAACTATAAAACAGTAGCCAGGAGGAAGACAATATTTGAAGATCACACATTCAATTTAGGGCATACTGAGTGTGAAGTACTCAAAGATGACCCGTGTGAATGGAGGTGTCCAGAAAGGCCCCTCACACAAAAGACTGAAGTCCAGGGTAGAGTTACAGATTTGGAATCCTTCTCCAATAGAACAGTGAAGAGGTGGGGCATCCCTGGGGTTTCATGTGGAGAGAGAAGACAAGGCAGATGACGGAATTTCAGGAAGCATGTGTTTGGGAGGTAGGAAAACAAACCAAAAAAGAAAGCAGAAGAGCAGCCAGAGAAGAAAATGGGAAGTAAATGGACAGGAGGGTTTTAAGAAATGCTGCATAACAGATGAATGCTTCCACGGGAACAGTTTCAGCACAGTGATAGGGACGGGATCAGATTACAGGGTAAGTATAGCCAGTGGTGAAAAAGGAAGTATTGGTCCTCCCCTTTAAAAAAGAAATTTTTTTTTTATTGATTTCAGAAAGAAAGGGAGAGGGAGAAAGAGACAGAAACACCAATGATGAGAGAATTATTGATTGGCTGCCTCCTGCACACCCCCTGCTGGGGATCAAGCCCGCGACCTGAGCATGTGGTCTTGACCGGAATCAAATCCGGGACCCTTCAGTCTGCAGACGAACGCTCTAGCCCCTGAGCCAAGCCAGCTAGGGCTCTTCCTTCTTCTTCAGACTCTGTTCTTTTGGCTTCCAAGATACTGTACTATCCTGATGTCACCTTTCTAGCCAGTCTTTCTTTGTCTCTGTGGGCTCTTCTTCCCTAAGGGGCTGGATGTGGCCTGGTGGTTCTGGGGAGGTTTTCCAGAGAAAGTGACCATGTGCGTTTTCACTACTGAGAGCAGTCTTTCCAGTAATAGAGTTGCATGACTTTACAACTGTCACAAATTGATAACTTCACAAATTTGCTTGGCTATTTCTATGAAACAGGTCCCTGGGTTGAATCTCCAAGGAATCTTGCTATAGGGGTCCTCTCTCCAGTATTAGAAAAGGAGGTAGAATAAATAATACAGAGGAAAGAGATTTCTGAAAACTGTCTTTTTCATTTTTGATTCTAAAGCAATTCATATATATATATATATATATATATATATATATATTTGTTTGTTTGTTTGTTTTGATTTTTTACAGAGAGGAAGGGAGAGGGATAGAGAGTCAGAAACATCAGTGAGAGAGAAACATTGATCAGCTGCCTCCTGCACACTCCCCACTGGGGATGTGCCCACAACCAAGGTACATGCCCTTGATCAGAATTGAACCTGGGACCCTTGAGTCCGCAGGCTGACGCTCTATCCACTGAGCCAAACTGGTTAGGGCTCTAAAGTAATTCTTAACACTGACCACAAACAAATAATTTAGGTTTAAATTTAAAGAATTAGACCAAAATCAGAGCTCTCCCTTTGGAAGTGAATTGCAAGATGAGATAGTAAATGGTTCATTTGAATGGATGCAATAAATTCAAGCTGGAGAAGACCCAAGATAAATTCAATTTCTTTCAAAAAATTTTTTTGTTTTAATCCTCACCTGAGGATATTTTCCCATTGACTTTTAGAGAGAGTAGAAGGGAGGGGGAGAGACAGAGAAACATCAATGTGAGAGACACATTGATTAGTTGCCTCTTGCACACACCCCAATGGGGATCAAGCCTGCAACGGAAGTATAAATGCCCTTGACCACAATCGAACTCATCTGTGGGCTGACACTCTACCCACTGAGCCAAACTGGCCAAGGCTCTTTCAGTTCTTATCATCTTCTTCCCCTGAATCATATATACACATTACCAAGGATTAGAAACCCACAATTTGCTGAAAATGCGAAGAATTAAAGCTATGCTATAAAACATCTTGATGTGGTGTATGTGTTTGGCAGAGAGATGAATGATATCTGTGTTTTTAAGCTGCTTTCCTCTGAAATCAGGCTGACATTTTTCTTTCACAGCTCAATGTTTTCATTAACGACTGATTAATACTAAGAGGTGTCTCTCCCAAAGATGCTGACTTGGTAGTTGCCATTGTATGGCAGCAGAGGAAGAGAACATGGTCTATGTTAAAAGCTAATTAGGCCAAGGACCCTGAGATCATTAAAGCTGATCTGATGGGTAACTGTGACGAGGGAAGTCACTGAGCTGGTACTGGCTTCTGGTTAATTCTGGTTAATGATATGAAAATAACATTGATTTGTAGAGCACGTTAGCCAAGGTCAAAATGGCCTCAGAAATACTTGCTAGCTGTGGGATTCTGATAGGAATGAATAAATGAGTAATTATATATAATTTAAAGCTATGTTACAGACCTAAACCCACCTATGCATGGCTACTTTAAGGTTAAAAACAAGCTCTACACTTGTTTCATTGCTATCATCAAACTAATTTTACTTTATCCTTATTTCCAGTTTTCCAAGAAGAAAAGAATGAATCTAATCCTCAGCTGGGCTTTAGATCAAGTCTTTTGGTGAATGATCATCCCTAGGTACAAAGGGCATAACTTTCCTTATTTTTCAATATAAAAATATTTCATAAAATTCTAATTTATAGTAAGTCTGAATAAACTTTTTAAAATAAAAGAATATTATCATTTACTGAGCACTTGCCTAATGCTTTCATCTGTATCACTTCATTAAATTTTCATAAAAACCCCAAAGTTATGATTTACCATTATTCACATTTTATAGTTGAAGTAACTATACAGAGTTTAAGTATTTCCCCCCAAGGTCACTCAAGTAGTCAATGATAGAGCCAGCACTGAAAGCTGGATATTTCTGACTCAAACTCATACTCAATTTTCTTTTTCAATACGCCAAACTGACTGAAGTATGAAGACTCTTCTTAACTGCCAACTAGCTGAATAAACGACAATGACTCTAAAGTGATGGGTAACTACAAAGCAGTATTTCAGAGTCTGGCTTTCTTCAAGTACATCTGCAATAGAAAATTTCTTTCTTAGTTTTGCTTTTTGGTCAGGTTAGTACTGAAATGAAATTGTATTCCTTTAAAATATGCTAACTAGTAGAGAAGGAAGGGAGCCCAGAGGCAAAATGGAGAGGGAAGGAATCCAGGCTAGGATCCGAATTTCTCAGGACACCCAAGGATATACCTCAAATCTTGCAGAGCAGCCAGCATTTTGAATGAGAAATAATCTCCAACTATATGTATACCAACATGCTAACTACTTTGAAGAACACGAAAATAGATTTATTGAGATGAGAGATGGGACAAATACATATAATCAGAAAATGCCCAAATTAGGCAGTATATGATAAAGGCTAAATGATTACACATTTTAAGCAATATAGAAGATCAGGAGTAGTAAGCTGGGGAGATCAAGATGGTTTTGTGGAAATATGGGACTTCAGGTATAGATAGAAATAAAATAGGTAAAATATATAAGGAGTTTTTGGGAGAAGTGGATGGTCTATATAGGAAATAAAACTGGAAAGATAGTGGATATCTAAAATGTGGATTCCAAACCCTGGCTGGGTGGCCCAGTTGGTTGGAGCATCATCCTTTACACCAAAAGGTTGTGGGTTTGATCCCAGTCGGGGCATGTTTGGGAGGCAATTGATCAATATTTCTCACTCATATTGATGTTTCTTTCTTTCTCTCTTTCTCCCTTCCTCTCTGTCTAAAATCAATAAACATATCCTCAGGTAATGATGATAATAATAATAAACTTTTAAAAATGTAGTTTCCAACACTGGAGAAGGAAAAGACTGAAGGCTTAGATGTAGACCAGTTCTGAAGGATGCTGCCATTTAATTCGTTAGATCAGCTGTCTCCTGCATTGATGTGGGGAGCTTAAGCACACACAGAGAACGGTGAATACAGATAGGAACTGAGGGAAAACTACTTTGGAAGCCCAAGTTTTAGAAAGCTACAGCATAATTTATGTCTTTTTTTCCGTGGGAACCAAGTGCGTACATGCTGACTGTCCAATCACACTAGCTCTCTGCATTCTGAACAGAGGATCCTTTGTTCCCAACAGCAAGGCTCAAAAGAGGCAGAGTCCGATAAAATCACACTGAGATCAGCACTCCCAGCTGGTGCAGGGGCTGATGCCATTCCATAACACACCCTACAGGAAGCAGCTCCAGATACACAGATGACTGATTTCCACAGCAGGAGCCTTGTGGCAGGGTGGGGCGGGGACTGGTCAAGCATGGAGAGCATTCTTTAGCCACTGACTCAAATTAGTTCACCAAGATCCTGACTTTATCCAACAGATCTGAATAAATCACTTCAGAACCAACACAATTTCTTAACTTTTTTTTTTTTTAAGAGGAAAACCATGAAGCTTCTCTAGGCAGTGGAACTATTTCATCAGTTAACTCTTACTTGTCATGGAATATGATAGAGGGCAAATGACCAAACAACCTATTTTGCCAGAAGTGGGCTGAATAATTCTTTGTTGCAAGGAGTTATGCTGTGTATTCAATGACACCCACTATCAGTGGTTCTCAACCTTCTGGCCCTTTAAATACAGTTCCTCATGTTGTGACCCAACCATAAAATTATTTTCGTTGCTGCTTCATAACTGTAATATTGCTACTGTTATGAATCGTAATGTAAATATCTGATATGCAGGATGGTCTTAGGCGACCCCTGTGAAAGGGTCGTTCGACCGCCAAAGGGGTCGCGACCCACAGGTTGAGAACCTCTGCACTAGATGCTAGTAGCAGCCCCGCCAAGTCATGAAAATTAAAAAATGTCTTTAGACATTTAGGACAAAATTAAAAAATTGTCCCCCAAGGGCAAAAATGCCCCCCAGTTGAGAACCACTGGTTAAGCATGAGCTTTGGGTGCCAAACAGACTTTTCCATCCCCAGCTCTAACATTTACTTGATATTCAGCTTGAACAACTTACTTAACATCTTCAAGTCTATTTTCCTATCTGCAACTGGATTTCAAATGTCTGATTTACAGGGAGGAGGGGTAGGGAGGTTAGGATTAGAGACCATTCAGACATAGGTCTCTCTTACTGCACTTACCACTACATCACCACCACTGCCATTCTTTGTGTCCATCTCCCATACTACACTGGTAACAAGAGACTCTCTGAGACCCCCAGCACCCATCACAAGTACTGGTAACAAGTGCTCAGGAAGGATGGACAGAAAGGAATATGAAACACCTCTCCTACCCCCACATAGGGATCCATGGACGATTGCCATGTGGCACTTATTCTCATCCCTGGGTGGCCAAAGTCCTGAAAGGTCCACATTTCAAATCACAGCACTGGTAGTAGGAACATAGTTTGTGAAGGCCTAGGCCGTAAGTGTACCCCATTAATCTTCCACAGCGAATACCAGAGACTGGTATTTGAAAAACACTGGATAGTGCAGTGGTGTAGTATGAAGGAAGGTGGGGAGGGAGCACATTCTCCCCATAGCTAGGTTTCCCAACCGGGACAGCTGAGACTTGGGAAGAATCTGCTTGGCAGGAGACCGCCCTTGGGTGCAGTGACCTGACATGACTCCCTGTAGGACTCATTTTATTCCTGGTGAACCAAACAACTCTAACAATGAAGTGCCCTTCAAAGCAACTCATCCCACTTCCTAGAGGCTCACTGCTTACAGCCCCTGTGCCAGCCAGTTAGCCTGAAAGTGCCCAGGATTCTTTTCTGAAGCTCCAGGACTAGGCTAAGGCTGAGACCACTTACTATGCATTTCTAGACACAGCAAGAAACTATCCTGATCTGCAAGTCTGTGCTAATCTCAAATGTATTCACTCACTGAATACTCAACAATAAATACAAGTTCTGCCTGGGGTAAATTCTCGTTTTTCTGGAAACATAGTTTTCTTTCTTCTTGTACAAAAATCATATGATGAATCTTAGTTGCAAATGGTACGTGCTGACAATAGATGTGAACAATTTCAGTAAACGTAGCCCTGGCCAGTTTGGTTCAGTGGATAGAGCGTCGGCCTGCAGGCTGAAGGGTCCTGGGTTTGATTCTGGTCAGGGGCACATGGCTGGCGTGTGGGCTTGATCCCCAGTAGGGGGTGTGCAGGAGGCAGCCGATCAGTGATTCTCTCTCATCATTGATGTTCTCTCTCTCTCCCTTCCTCTCTGAAATCAATAAAAATATATTAAAAAAGAAAAAAAA